>NW_016157267.1:249375-262686 GCF_001687245.7 Rhagoletis zephyria | reverse complement strand
TGCATTATATTGAAATTTTTGAATTGAATATGAAATACATACGCAAGTGCCTGTGAATTTTAAACCACACTTTTTATTGTGAATTTTTTTCTTTCAGACTATAGGTACGACGAGTGCGGAAAGTGAAACTTGCATTTACTTAGTTTTAAGTTAGCAATGAAGCTTGGTGGCTGGACTACGCTAATTTTTTCTTTGCTTGCCGCAAGGGGGCCGGCATGTTTAGGCCGGCGCCCTAAACAATTAAATTTACGGACCGCCCTAATATTTCACTTTGTGTATAAGACACAACAGTTAGCTTATACTTGTACAATCCACTAGCTATGTTAAAATTTCCCTTGCGGAAAAAACTGTTTTTCCTAAGGTAAACTACATAGCAGGAAAAAGAACGGATTTTACTTATCTTGCGAGTATCCAAGTAAGCAGACGTCCTCGAGCCACCACGCTTCATCGCCTCATCAATTTAATAATAAAGGTAATCTGAAATACATTTGTACATGTTATTATAAGAGCAAATAAAATATATTTGAATTCTTGTATTTCTAATACCGAATTTTACCTTGTCTATTTCTTTTAATTTAACTTACGACACATCGGAGCGAACGTGTATCTGATCCTTGCCACATATTCGCCCGATGAACAGAGGGGAACACTAAACTTTAAATTATAGCACAGAAAAAGTAATTCGTGATCACATATACCACTCAACGTGAGCTGTTCAAAGTGCAAGACACGGTACATATTGGAGACGTAAAACAAATCAAGTAAGCTAGGTTTACAATGAGGGCCACAACGAGTAGGAAATTTATTTATTACATTTAACCCGACACTTGACATATTGACTAATAAATTACTAGCACGTTCGTTTTTCGCAAGCAAATCAATATTTAAGTCACCACACAGAAAAATGTGTTCATAGATCGCACTATATTTAGATATATTTGAAATTAATTTGCTTAAATTAAAATACTTGCCAGGGTTATATACACAAACCAAAAGGCAGCGTTGTAATTTATCAGCAAACTCAACCATTAGATATTCTACACTATCCAGGGGATCAGACTTATGCACAATTTTAGACTGCATTGAACCTTTATGATATATCGCAATACCGCCTCCTCGCTTGTCACAATGTCTATCATTCCTCACCAAAGCAAAGTTGCATAAATTATATAAGCAATCGTCATGGTCATTCCGAAACCATGTCTCTGTCACACATACAACGTCAATATTAGTAGTCTCAAAAATATAATTCAAGTAATCGAGTTTGGTTTCATTTAAACTTCTGGCATTTAAGTGCCATACCTGAAATCCGGGATGATAATCACTTACCAATTTCAAAGTCGTTTTTAAGTTTAAGTCGTTAGAGCCAAAAACTGATTCATGGCCAGTCATAATATTCAAACATTGTGCTTTGCACCTCAAATTGGCAGTGAATACATACAGACGAAATAAAATATATGGAGGTAGCTGAGGTTAAGTTAGAGCAGATTATATGGAAGAGAAAGGGAATAAAGAGAAGGTAAGAGAATATACAATTTGAGCTTAACTTACAATAAAAACTAAGCATTATGAGAAAAAAAACATATGTATATAACGCAATGATGTTTAAAGTTTACAATTACGTTTTACTAGTACTAATAAGAGCATTTAATTCGGCTCTCGTTTTCACAATTTTGGGCTCTTCTTTTGGCTTTAAACTCACAAAGACATTACCGCGGATGGAGAGTGCTGACGCCAGTACCTTCTTTCTCTTTAGCTCAGAAACATACGACATTACTTCCCGCAATGTAGTAGGCAGGCTCTCATGCACATGAATCTTTCCATACCCAGGCTGTTCAATATCGGTAAGTGAAAGTGACCTCTTCTTCGATTTGCAGAAGGCAGCAATTGATTTGAATAGTTGACTTCGTTGTTCGTGCAGAGAACAGCTTAACAATTATTGGCGCATGATTGTTATTTTTCTGCGCAATGGTTTTTGCTTCTCGCAGTCGAAAAACATCACGCAGCGGCGGAGTTTTGTGCTAAACAGCATCGCAGACTTTAGAGAATACACCAGAGAGGTTCTCATTAGATGCTTGGGGTATACCGTTGATAATGACATCAGTGGCTACTGCGCTGCTTTCAAGCTCTCCGAGTTGTACCCGCGCAGCAACTAGTTCACTGCGTAGGGTTAGAACGTCAGCACACGTAATCTCAAGTTNTTAGAGCCAAAAACTGATTCATGGCCAGTCATAATATTCAAACATTGTGCTTTGCACCTCAAATTGGCAGTGAATACATACAGACGAAATAAGATATATGGAGGTAGCTGAGGTTAAGTTAGAGCAGATTATATGGAAGAGAAAGGGAATAAAGAGAAGGTAAGAGAATATACAATTTGAGCTTAACTTACAATAAAAACTAAGCATTATGAGAAAAAAAACATATGTATATAACGCAATGATGTTTAAAGTTTACAATTACGTTTTACTAGTACTAATAAGAGCATTTAATTCGGCTCTCGTTTTCACAATTTTGGGCTCTTCTTTTGGCTTTAAACTCACAAAGACATTACCGCGAATGGAGAGTGCTGACGCCAGTACCTTCTTTCTCTTTAGCTCAGAAGCATACGACATTACTTCCCGCAATGTAGTAGGCAGGCTCTCATGCACATGAATCTTTCCATACCCAGGCTGTTCAATATCGGTAAGTGAAAGTGACCTCTTCTTCGATTTGCAGAAGGCAGCAATTGATTTGAATAGTTGACTTCGTTGTTCGTGCAGAGAACAGCTTAACAATTATTGGCGCATGATTGTTATTTTTCTGCGCAATGGTTTTTGCTTCTCGCAGTCGAAAAACATCACGCAGCGGCGGAGTTTTGTGCTAAACAGCATCGCAGACTTTAGAGAATACACCAGAGAGGTTCTCATTAGANGCCTTTTTATATTCTGAATGTTAACATTTTCTTTTTTTTACATTTGTTTTGAAATTGCATTATATTGAAATTTTTGAATTGAATATGAAATACATACGCAAGTGCCTGTGAATTTTAAACCACACTTTTTATTGTGAATTTTTTTCTTTCAGACTATAGGTACGACGAGTGCGGAAAGTGAAACTTGCATTTACTTAGTTTTAAGTTAGCAATGAAGCTTGGTGGCTGGACTACGCTAATTTTTTCTTTGCTTGCCGCAAGGGGGCCGGCATGTTTAGGCAACGGTGGNGTTGATAATGACATCAGTGGCTACTGCGCTGCTTTCAAGCTCTCCGAGTTGTACCCGCGCAGCAACTAGTTCACTGCGTAGGGTTAGAAAGTCAGCACACGTAATCTCAAGTTTTGTCACTCTCTTCTCAATTTCTGCTATGCACATCTTTAAATTTGCGTTTCTGCAGCTAACTCACCAACTTTCTGCATTACCCTTTCCTCGAATTTTTTCATTACTTCAGTCAACTCTGCGACAACGGTGGTTCTCAGCTCGTAAATTTTTCGCTCAACTTTATCAACCATAGTGGATGAGGGTGTAAGCGGGGTTTTTGGTGAGGTTGGTGGTTTGCGTGAATTCTTGCGCTTTGATTGCATATTCAGGTGCGAAAGACAATGAGTCTCAGGTATAAAGCTGATCGGAAACAATTCGTATCAGAAGCGCACGCGGTGTAGCACCAAATCAAATAAATGGAAAATATCAGTGTAACACCCGCAAAATATGTGAAAACTCAGGAGCACCTCACAAACACGTCCTACTCACTTGACATTTGAGCACTACACATATATATATATGCAGCCGTTTACCCCCGGCCGCCCTGTCTACTACTTCCCTTCTTCTAAGGACATTTTCTGACGCAATACGATGTGAGATTATAGCCTTAATTGCCGCCTGGCTATCGACATATATATTGATATTTTTATATAGTTTTCTACGTTGATAGCTATTTCCGCAGCTTTCCCTATAGCGAAGACTTCCGCCTGGAAAACACTGCAGTACTCTGGAAGCTTGAATCGTCGCCTGAGGTCTAGCTCAGCGCAATCGACTCAGGCGCCCACTCCATCAGCCATTTTTGATTCATCCGTGTAGTTGTTATACGTTCCACTGGCGGGTCGCATGCTCCTGCGCCATCCGCCCTCCCTAAACGTAGATTGAAACCTCCTTCCCCAGATGAAGCGTGGGCTTATGTGGTCTATTTTGTCCTCCACCCCCCTGCATATCGAGCTGTGCCCGAAGGTTCTAGCGGAGAATTTACCTAAGGCCATCAATCTCATGGCGGATTTAGCTGCAGTGCTCTACTGCGATGTCGATTGGTGGTAGGTCAAGTAACATTTCAGTTGCCGCCATTGGAGTGGTCCTTAGCGCCTGTTATGCACAGTGCATCGAGCCGCTGTAATCGCTCCAATGGTTTTCTATAAGAGATTTTGTTGACAGCGGTCCACCACACCAAAGGGCCGTAGAGCAATATCGGCTTAACTACCGCTGTGTAACACCAATGCATGAGGGCAGGGGATAGGCCCCATGTGATACCCAGCATCTTTTTACATGCGTAAAGGGCACCACTGGCCTTTTTCACCCTCCCTCTACATTTACCTTCCACATTAGTTTGCTGTCCAAATTACTCCAAGGTACTTGGTGTGATCCTTGATTGATAGCTCCACCCCGTTGAGCCTCGGGGGTTTCCACGCGGGGATTTTGTACCTTCTTGTAAACGGTAGATACCGCATCCGTTTTGTCAGCATTTACCTTTAAGCTGGCTGATGTCGCCCATCAATTTACGACCCTTAGAGCGCTTTCCATTACGTTACTGATGATGTCTAGGAATTTCCCCGTAACAACTATAGCTATGTCGTCCGCATAGGCAATTAGTCTCGGTGCTTTCCCTTCGAATTTTCCCAGAATCTCATTCACTACGAGTAGCCACAGAAGTGGTGACAAAACACCACCCTGAGGAGATCCTCTACGCGCTAGCCTGAGCAGTCTGGCTTCGTTCCACTCCGCGTAAATCTTCCTGCAACTCAGCAAACTTTTTATCCATAGAAGAATGGCAGACTCTACCTGGGATGCTTCTAGACTTTCCACTATTGCCTCATAGGAAACATTATTAAATGCCTCCCCTACAAATTTAAGGTACCGTTAATTTTTTCATGATCCAATGATGGGATCTAAACTAAATTACGGGATAACCAGTGAGGTACCATCTTTCCGATAAAAAAAATAATAAGAATTGAAATCGGTTCACGTGGTTCAAAGTTATGCGGTAGCATACATAAAAAGAAAAAATATTCNAAACTAAATTACGGGATAACCAGTGAGGTACCATCTTTCCGATAAAAAAATAATAAGAATTGAAATCGGTTCACGTGGTCCAAAGTTATGCGGTAGCATACATAAAAAGAAAAAATATTTCTACGAATTGATAACCTCTCCTGTTTTGAAGTCGGTTAAAAATGTTTGAGTTCTTTGTTAATTTTATGTAAATAAAGTCCAATTTATGAAACTTTAAAAAGTGTATTTATTTATTACATACTGTACATGAAATTTGCATAAATGTATTTTAAAGAGCATATTATTGAAGCGAATTTTCAGTATTTTCTGGTGATATCTCGCAAAATATATTCCTGGATGCGCCCCTAATTCCCATGCCTAATTATTATTATTACTGCACGTCTATACCTGCTAAGGGCGCTCGCATACCGTTCATCGCAGAAGGTATACGATATAAAGTAAGAGATATCTCCTACCATTTATCACATACCTAACTATGGGTTTAGCATGATGCAATAATACAGGTGTTATCAGTTGGCAACTTCTCGTTCTAATTCCGCCATATTGACTGCCTTAGCTGAGACAGTGTTAATTCTTTAACAATTCTTTGCCTAATAATATCGTTGAATATTTTTATTTTTTTTCTCAGTATACACATTTTTTTCTTAAAAAGGTATTTTATCTTATTTTATTTCATTTTATTACGAATATACTATAAAAAAGCAAATTTTGTTTAGGAAAACATTTGAAATTTTATATTTTTCCCCCAAGAGCTAAGGCAGTGTCAAATCGCGCTGTCACAATTGATACCACTTTGTATTATTGCATCATGTGGGTTTAGCAACTTTTTTTCATATTTGCTTTGAATCGCACTGATCGCGCTGCGATAAGATTTGGTATGTTAGAAAACTGACAGTTGTATTTGAGCGCCCATAGCAGGTATATAGGTGCAGTTAGATATGCTTGCTGTTATATGCTAGCTTCCAGCAGCTTCGGATCCAAATTCCGTCAGAGGCAATATGTAATTTTTTATTTTTTGTTTTTGTTTTTTATTAATTACGAAAAAACATTTGTGAAGTGAAGAACAAAATCACACACGAAGAAAATTTATTCAAGTTGAACATTTGAAAAAAAGTTACAGAACGGATGTAGTTGAGCGTGCAGAAACTCTCGCAGTTATTTGCTAACTTCTAGAAGGTCCTGGTTCGAATCTCGTCAGAGGCATCATGTTAAAATGATGATAAAAATTTTTGTCTTGTGTATCCGAACAATGAAAAAGCGTCTGTGAAGTGCCAGTGAACCAGTGTTGCCAGCGAAAATTTTCATTTGGAGCTAAAACGGTTGAAAAAAGAGCTAAACAATATTAATAATAGCTAAAATGAAGAGCTATATTTTATTTTCAGTTCAGCAGTTCTTGACGTAAAGTTTTATTTTACTTTTTCCGAATTTATTATAAAAACAACGAATTTTATAAATTTAAGTGCTGAAATAACTTTTAAACCAAAAATAAGGCGCATGTAGTTCGAGTTCATTGCTACGGCACTTATAACACTTATATTGTACGTAGTAGCAGAGCACCCGCGGTCGTTCGGGTTAAACAAATCAAAATATAAAACAGTAGTACAAATATTCAGTTCAGCATAAATTAAAGGAGTCAAGCTAATTTTTCTGTTTAAATTAATGCAACCTTATGAACCATACTTTTAGCTTTATCGTGCTTCAACAACTATATATTTGTAATCATTTTTTGTACTACAAATTTTGCTTCATTATTAATATTAGGTGGATTAAGGTAACGATCAAATTTCTAAATTAAAATTAGTCTACTACGGTACATTCCGTTTAGCTGCCTATTCGATTAGCTGTTTTAGTATAGCTGCACTTTTCTGGTAGAATGCTAAATTCGGAAGGGGTTTTATTCATTATGAATGAACACTTTTCGTTTAACAGCATCGCGGGATTAAAAAACGATTTAATCTTTCCATTTCAAAATAATCAAAAAACGGTAAGGTTTAAAAAAAAAATAATTAAACACACAGTTTTAAATATCCGAGTTATCTAATAGATGAATACATATCGCCCTTTAAAGTACAAAACCGCGTATCAACAAAATGCAAAACCGCGTATATGAGGTTGCATAAATTATTTTTTAGAGAGCAAAAACACTCATATTTCAAAATGGTTTTCTTTTTTATAAAGAAATCGCATTTCTGGCTAGTATATTTGGGGACGAATGGATAAGAATTGTGCCAAAGGCTTGTGTGAGCAAATCCAATTTTTGGCAGCCAATCTCAGTTACGCAGTTTTGCAGAATGACGATACGCGTTTTTGTACTTAAAACAAAGAACGTAAATCTATAAGTGGAGACAACACGTTGTAATTTCAATCATCAATTTTTTCATCCAATCACAAAACGTATTTGGGCAAAAGAGAAAGCACGCTTCTGATCTTTCCACTCGTTACAATCATAACGTGTTGTATCTTCCCTGCAGGGAAAGCTACTAGTTGTGAACTAGAATTCTACCGGTTTGCGTTTCAGCCGAACTAGTTCACGTTCTATCCTTTTTCAATGTTAGCGACTGGTATTTTTAACATTGCGATGTCCTACGAGATGCCAATTGTCAGGCTATGCATCTGCATCTACTAGTATAAATACTAGTAGCATCATACCAGTTGATGAGATAGTCTGCCAATTCATGCCCCGTGAAAAGCATAAGTGTGCCTTTTTGCTCGCGACGCTCCAGCAGTCACAATGGCCGACAGAGAAGAGCACTCGGGGGGTAAGCCTGAGGTCCCAGGTTCAAACCCTGGCGCAGGTAAAATTTTTTTAATTTATATTTCTTGTTATTTTTATTTTTTAAAATTTATTTTTTTGTTTATGCTGTTTATTGTAATTTTTTAATTTAATAAAAAAAAATATTTTTGTTTAATTCTTTATTTTTATATTTCTTTTTAAATGTTTTTTTTTGCAACGCAATTAGATTTTTAAATTTGTTATTTATTTATAAATTGAATAAATTACTTTTACTTACATTTATTTAACTTTAAAAATCTTAACCACCTCCAAGCGGCCTCGAACCTACGATTTCAGAACCAGAACCAGTAGTCTTCACGTGACGCCACAGCCGACATTTGTAAGAAAAGCAATTAATTGCGTTTTATTTTTGGCTTTGGCAATTCAAAGGCAGATGTCGCTAATCGCGTAAGTTCTTCGAAATTATCGAACTGGTAGGCACATACTAGTTAATGAACTAGTATTTTTTCTAACTGGATTGGCTTTTCACTGCAGGGTTCTTATAGATTTAGGTTCTTTGCTTTAAACGACGATATATGTATATCCCCCTTTTACAAACTCATTTATATATACTTTACTCATAACACTTCCCATAGATAGCAATGTCTGAATACCAAATTTGAAGTTCATGTGACTTATGGTTCCCAATTTATGGCTGATTAAAAATCCACGCCTACGGGATGCGCCCCGCCCCTTTTATAAACTCATTCATATACACCTTACTATAAGCACCTACCATAGATATGTCTGCATACCAAATTTAAATTTCATGTGACTTATGGTTTTGAAGATATAGCTCATAAATTTTCCACATATATGGGATTTGCCACGTCATCTTTTAAAAACTCATTTATATATACCCTCCTATAAACACCTACCATAGAATTGTCTGCATACCAAATTTCAAGTTCGTGGGACTTATAGTTCCGATGTTATAGCTGATAAAGGCTTCCACGCCTATAATATGTGCCACGCCCCCTTTTACAAACTCATTTATATATACCCTCATATAAGCACCTACTATTGATATGTCTTCATACCAAATTTCAAGTGCATGGGACTTATGGTTCCGAAGTTATAACTGATAAAATNCGAAATTATCGAACTGGTAGGCACATACTAGTTAATGAACTAGTATTTTTTCTAACTGGTTTGGCTTTTCACTGCAGGGTTCTTATAGATTTAGGTTCTTTGCTTTAAACGACGATATATGTATATCCCCCTTTTACAAACTCATTTATATATACTTTACTCATAACACCTCCCATAGATAGCAATGTCTGAATACCAAATTTGAAGTTCATGTGACTTATGGTTCCCAATTTATGGCTGATTAAAAATCCACGCCTACGGGATGCGCCCCGCCCCTTTTATAAACTCATTCATATACACCTTACTATAAGCACCTACCATAGATATGTCTGCATACCAAATTTAAATTTGATGTGACTTATGGTTTTGAAGATATAGCTCATAAATTTTCCACATATATGGGATTTGCCACGTCATCTTTTAAAAACTCATTTATATATACCCTCCTATAAACACCTACCATAGAATTGTCTGCATACCAAATTTCAAGTTCGTGGGACTTATAGTTCCGATGTTATAGCTGATAAAGGCTTCCACGCCTATAATATGTGCCACGCCACCTTTTACAAACTCATTTATATATACCCTCATATAAGCACCTACTATTGATATGTCTTCATACCAAATTTCAAGTGCATGGGACTTATGGTTCCGAAGTTATAGCTGATAAAATATTCCATGTCTATGGGATGTGCCACGCCCCCTTTTACAAACTCGCTTATATATACCGTCCTATAAGCACCTACCATTGGTATTTCTGCATACCAAATTTCAAGTTCGTGTGACTTATTGATCCGAAGTTATAGCTAATAAAAACTTCCACGCCTATGGGATGTGCCACGCCCCCATTTAAAAACTCCTTTATATATATCCTCCTATAAACACCTACCACTGGTATTTCTGCATACCAAATTTCAAGTTCGTGGGACTTATGCTTCCGACGTTATGGCTGATAAAAAGTCCCACACCTATGGGATGTGCCACGCCCCTTTTTACAAACTACCTAGCTATATGTACCCTCGTATAAGCACCTACCATTGATATATCTGCATACCCAATTTTAAGTTAGGTGGGCTTATGGTTCCGAAGTTAGAGCTGATAAAAACTTCAACGCCTATGGGATGTGCCACGCCCCCTTTCAGACAATCGTTAATATATACGCTCTTATAAGCACCTACATTGATATGTCTGCATACCAAATTTCAAGTTCGTGTGACTTGTGGTTCCGAAGTTATAGCTGATAAAAAATTCCACCCCTATGGGATGTGCCACGCCCCTTTTGTAAACTCGTTTTTATATACCCTCATATAAGCACCTACCACTGATATGTCTGCATACCAAATTTCAAGTTCGTGTGACTTGTGGTTCCGAAGTTATAGCTGATAAAAAATTCCACCCCTATGGGATGTGCCACGCCCCTTTTGTAAACTCGTTTTTATATACCCTCATATAAGCACCTACCACTGATATGTCTGCATACCAAATTTTAAGTTCGTGTGACTTATGGTTCCGAAGTTATAGCTGATAAAAAATTCCACGCCTATGGGATGTGCCACGCCCCCTTTTACAAACTCGTTAATATATACCCTCCTATAAGCACCTACCATTGATATGTCTGCATACCAAATTTCAAGTTCGTGTGACTTATTGTTCCGAAGTTATAGCTGATAAAAAATTCCACGCCTATGGAATGTGCCACGCCCCTTGTACAAACTCGTTTAGATATACCCTCTTATAAGCACCTACCATCTATATGTCTGCATACCAAATTTCAAGTTCGTGGGACTTATGGATCCGAAGTTATAGCTGATAAAAAATCCACGCCTATGGGATGTGCCACGCCCCCTTTTACAAACTCGTTTATATATACCTGCCTATAAGCATCTACCATTGACATGTCTTCATACCAAGTTTCAATTTTATATGGCTTATGGTCTGGAAGTTATGGCTGATTAAAAATTACACGCCTATGGAAGGTGCCACGTCCCCTTATCAGATCCCAATTTTTTTTTTACACTTTTATAGGCCCAGGTGTCATGGCTTCGCTGAGTGTATGAGATTTTTACTTGCTACATTGAGTAAAATTTATTTCATAACCATTTCGACTGATACTCATATTGATATAAATCATTTAGATTATTGAATAGTTTGAATTTAACCTTTTAAATAGTTGGCAACCTTTTAAAACCCGTTTCGTCTGACACTCATATTGTGATACATATTCAAAACCATATCGATTCATACCAATCTATACTAATATATATCTTTAAAGCGGTTTTTTTTTAGTTCGCAAAGCTCGAGAACGGCCGAACCGATTTTTTTTTTTTTTAATTTCGAGCNGGCCCAGGTGTCATGGCTTCGCTGAGTGTATGAGATTTTTACTTGCTACATTGAGTAAAATTTATTTCATAACCATTTCGACTGATACTCATATTGATATAAATCATTTAGATTATTGAATAGTTTGAATTTAACCTTTTAAATAGTTGGCAACCTTTTAAAACCCGTTTCGTCTGACACTCATATTGTGATACATATTCAAAACCATATCGATTCATACCAATCTATACTAATATATATCTTTAAAGCGGTTTTTTTTTAGTTCGCAAAGCTCGAGAACGGCCGAACCGATTTATTTTTTTTTTTAATTTCGAGCACTTCAGATGTCCCAAGGATTAGAGGCTAAAGAAATGTTTGGCATATAAAGGGGGCGTGGCACCTCCCATACAAACCGAATATTTCATACCGAATATCTCTGGAAATGTTCATGGTAGAGTACTGGGACTTCGTGTGGAGATATATGAAATTAATCTTATACTCATGGAGAAAAATGGGCTATTTAAAAAGAGGGCGGGGCGCCGTACAAACGTATATAAAATTCATCTGTAGGTATGTTTGTGAGTGAAATTCTCCTAAATGCTCGCATGGATTTTTTTGTGTTTTTGAATAACACTCTGGATAGTGTAGTTTCACAAATTCACCCGCCAATACTTAAACTGCTTTCGTGAAACTTACTTTTGAGGTATTTCTGAAATAAGTCTGTGTACATATATTGGAATTCTGTAGAACAATTATACGAATCCATTTTGTAATTGCCACCAACTATACTCTAAAGTTTCTGGGACAGATTCACTATAGAATCGGATCATTGTTGCCGCCAGGGAGTGAAGAGGAAATGTTCTTCACATTTATTTCGTTGTGAGATTAACCTTTCTATGAAATGCTGCGCAATTAGAGAATTTAAAGAACTTCTTCACGGCCATAACGCTTTCGTTAGGTTATTTAAGGCAGCAAACGACCACTAAACCATAATCTTAGCCGGTGAGCGTGCCAATGGAAATCGTAAACGTGAATTATTGGTGAAAATGTTGGACCAAAAGTTCCAATAAAAAAATAATAAATTTGGGCGGAACGAAGTTCGCCGGGTCTGCTCGTGTTTGAATTTTTAAAAAGGTGGCAACCCTTGTGAAAAACTTCAGTATTATTCAAAACTTTAAAACTAAAGGTTTCTTAACAATATTTCGTTTGACAGCCTTATTTTAACTCTTCAGATAGCTTGCATATAATTAATTTAAATTTGACTTTGCAAACAGGTGGCAACCCTTAAAACGACATATTCAAGCTACAAAATTTTTAAGCCTCTTGGCATCCATTTTTATACCCGAGCGCACTTGTGCACAGGGTATATTAATTTTGTTCACATAACGGTTGTTTGTAACACCCAAAATGAATCGAGATAGATATAGACAAATGTATACATAAATGATCAGGATGAAAAGAGAAATCGATTAAGCCATGTCTGTCTGTCCGTCCGTCTGTCTGTCTGTCCGTCTGTCCGTCTTAACGAAATTTGGTATGTAGGCTTACGTTAGTCAACGAAATTTGGTATGTAGGTTTCCCTTAATCCAAGGTAGGTTGGTATTGAAAATGGGCGAAATCGGACTTTAACCACGCCCACTTCCCATATAACGGTAATTTCCAGAAATACGAAAACTGCGATATTTTAGTAACTACTGAAGATAATTCACTCAAAATTGATATTTACAATAATTTTTAGACGAAAAATAAGAATATTATAAATTTTTGGAAAATGGGCGTAGCCACGCCCACTTATGGTTACATGTGTATATCTTGGTAACCGCTGCACCAATTTCTTCCAAACTTAGCACAGTTTTTGGCCTTGGAACACCATAT
>NW_016157267.1:248749-248927 GCF_001687245.7 Rhagoletis zephyria | reverse complement strand
TTTTAGACGAAAAATAAGAATATTAAAAATTTTTGGAAAATGGGCGGAGCCACGCCCACTTATGGTTACATGTGTATAACTTGGTAACCGCTGCACCATTTTCTTCCAAACTTAGCACGGTTGTTGGCCTTGGTACACCATAAAAAACCGCCGAAACTTTTTAAAATCGGACAATAAC
>NW_016157267.1:245635-248724 GCF_001687245.7 Rhagoletis zephyria | reverse complement strand
ACTTCCACGCCTATGGGATGTGCCACGCCCCCATTTAAAAACTCCTTTATATATATCCTCCTATAAACACCTACCACTGGTATTTCTGCATACCAAATTTCAAGTTCGTGGGACTTATGCTTCCGACGTTATGGCTGATAAAAAGTCCCACACCTATGGGATGTGCCACGCCCCTTTTTACAAACTACCTAGCTATATATACCCTCGTATAAGCACCTACCATTGATATATCTGCATACCCAATTTTAAGTTAGGTGGGCTTATGGTTCCGAAGTTAGAGCTGATAAAAACTTCAACGCCTATGGGATGTGCCACGCCCCCTTTCAGACAATCGTTAATATATACGCTCTTATAAGCACCTACATTGATATGTCTGCATACCAAATTTCAAGTTCGTGTGACTTGTGGTTCCGAAGTTATAGCTGATAAAAAATTCCACCCCTATGGGATGTGCCACGCCCCTTTTGTAAACTCGTTTTTATATACCCTCATATAAGCACCTACCACTGATATGTCTGCATACCAAATTTTAAGTTCGTGTGACTTATGGTTCCGAAGTTATAGCTGATAAAAAATTCCACGCCTATGGGATGTGCCACGCCCCCTTTTACAAACTCGTTAATATATACCCTCCTATAAGCACCTACCATTGATATGTCTGCATACCAAATTTCAAGTTCGTGTGACTTATTGTTCCGAAGTTATAGCTGATAAAAAATTCCACGCCTATGGAATGTGCCACGCCCCTTGTACAAACTCGTTTAGATATACCCTCTTATAAGCACCTACCATCTATATGTCTGCATACCAAATTTCAAGTTCGTGGGACTTATGGATCCGAAGTTATAGCTGATAAAAAATCCACGCCTATGGGATGTGCCACGCCCCCTTTTACAAACTCGTTTATATATACCTGCCTATAAGCATCTACCATTGACATGTCTTCATACCAAGTTTCAATTTTATATGGCTTATGGTCTGGAAGTTATGGCTGATTAAAAATTACACGCCTATGGAAGGTGCCACGTCCCCTTATCAGATCCCAATTTTTTTTTTACACTTTTATAGGCCCAGGTGTCATGGCTTCGCTGAGTGTATGAGATTTTTACTTGCTACATTGAGTAAAATTTATTTCATAACCATTTCGACTGATACTCATATTGATATAAATCATTTAGATTATTGAATAGTTTGAATTTAACCTTTTAAATAGTTGGCAACCTTTTAAAACCCGTTTCGTCTGACACTCATATTGTGATACATATTCAAAACCATATCGATTCATACCAATCTATACTAATATATATCTTTAAAGCGGTTTTTTTTTAGTTCGCAAAGCTCGAGAACGGCCGAACCGATTTTTTTTTTTTTTAATTTCGAGCACTTCAGATGTCCCAAGGATTATTATAGGCTAAAGAAATGTTTGGCATATAAAGGGGGCGTGGCACCTCCCATACAAACCGAATATTTCATACCGAATATCTCTGGAAATGTTCATGGTAGAGTACTGGGACTTCGTGTGGAGATATATGAAATTAATCTTATACTCATGGAGAAAAATGGGCTATTTAAAAAGAGGGCGTGGCGCCGTACAAACGTATATAAAATTCATCTGTAGGTATGTTTGTGAGTGAAATTCTCCTAAATGCTCGCATGGATTTTTTTGTGTTTTTGAATAACACTCTGGATAGTGTAGTTTCACAAATTCACCCGCCAATACTTAAACTGCTGTGTACATATATTGGAATTCTGTAGAACAATTATACGAATCCATTTTGTAATTGCCACCAACTATACTCTAAAGTTTCTGGGACAGATTCACTATAGAATCGGATCATTGTTGCCGCCAGGGAGTGAAGAGGAAATGTTCTTCACATTTATTTCGTTGTGAGATTAACCTTTCTATGAAATGCTGCGCAATTAGAGAATTTAAAGAACTTCTTCACGGCCATAACGCTTTCGTTAGGTTATTTAAGGCAGCAAACGACCACTAAACCATAATCTTAGCCGGTGAGCGTGCCAATGGAAATCGTAAACGTGAATTATTGGTGAAAATGTTGGACAAAAAGTTCCAATAAAAAAATAATAAATTTGGGCGGAACGAAGTTCGCCGGGTCTGCTCGTGTTTGAATTTTTAAAAAGGTGGCAACCCTTGTGAAAAACTTCAGTATTATTCAAAACTTTAAAACTAAAGGTTTCTTAACAATATTTCGTTTGACAGCCTTATTTTAACTCTTCAGATAGCTTGCATATAATTAATTTAAATTTGACTTTGCAAACAGGTGGCAACCCTTAAAACGACATATTCAAGCTACAAAATTTTTAAGCCTCTTGGCATCCATTTTTATACCCGAGCGCACTTGTGCACAGGGTATATTAATTTTGTTCACATAACGGTTGTTTGTAACACCCAAAACGAATCGAGATAGATATAGACAAATGTATACATAAATGCTCAGAATGAATAGAGAAATCGAGTAAGCCATGTCTGTCTGTCCGTCCGTCTGTCTGTCTGTCCGTCTGTCCGTCTTAACGAAATTTGGTATGTAGGCTTACGTTACTCCAAGGTAGGTTGGTATTGAAAATGGGCGAAATCGGACTTTAACCACGCCCACTTCCCATATAACGGTAATTTCCAGAAATACGAAAACTGCGATATTTTAGTAACTACTGAAGATTATTCACTCAAAATTGATATTTACAACAATTTTTAGACGAAAAATAAGAATATTAAAAATTTTTGGAAAATGGGCGTAGCCGCGCCCACTTATGGTTACATGTGTATAACTTGGTAACCGCTGCACCAATTTCTTCCAAACTTAGCACAGTTTTTGGCCTTGGAACACCATATAAAATGACCGAAAATTTTTAAAATCGGACAATAACCACGCCCACATCCCATATAACGGTAATTTAAAGAAATACAAAATCTTCGATAAATCAGTAAATATTAAAGCTAATTTACTACTAAAGATAATTCACTCCAAATTGACATTTACAATAATTTTCAGACGAAAAATAAGAATATTCTAAATTTTTTGAAAATGGGCGTAGCAACGCCCACTTATGGTTACATGTGTATATCTTGG
>NW_016157267.1:231180-245610 GCF_001687245.7 Rhagoletis zephyria | reverse complement strand
ACTTCCACGCCTATGGGATGTGCCACGCCCCCATTTAAAAACTCCTTTATATATATCCTCCTATAAACACCTACCACTGGTATTTCTGCATACCAAATTTCAAGTTCGTGGGACTTATGCTTCCGACGTTATGGCTGATAAAAAGTCCCACACCTATGGGATGTGCCACGCCCCTTTTTACAAACTACCTAGCTATATATACCCTCGTATAAGCACCTACCATTGATATATCTGCATACCCAATTTTAAGTTAGGTGGGCTTATGGTTCCGAAGTTAGAGCTGATAAAAACTTCAACGCCTATGGGATGTGCCACGCCCCCTTTCAGACAATCGTTAATATATACGCTCTTATAAGCACCTACATTGATATGTCTGCATACCAAATTTCAAGTTCGTGTGACTTGTGGTTCCGAAGTTATAGCTGATAAAAAATTCCACCCCTATGGGATGTGCCACGCCCCTTTTGTAAACTCGTTTTTATATACCCTCATATAAGCACCTACCACTGATATGTCTGCATACCAAATTTTAAGTTCGTGTGACTTATGGTTCCGAAGTTATAGCTGATAAAAAATTCCACGCCTATGGGATGTGCCACGCCCCCTTTTACAAACTCGTTAATATATACCCTCCTATAAGCACCTACCATTGATATGTCTGCATACCAAATTTCAAGTTCGTGTGACTTATTGTTCCGAAGTTATAGCTGATAAAAAATTCCACGCCTATGGAATGTGCCACGCCCCTTGTACAAACTCGTTTAGATATACCCTCTTATAAGCACCTACCATCTATATGTCTGCATACCAAATTTCAAGTTCGTGGGACTTATGGATCCGAAGTTATAGCTGATAAAAAATCCACGCCTATGGGATGTGCCACGCCCCCTTTTACAAACTCGTTTATATATACCTGCCTATAAGCATCTACCATTGACATGTCTTCATACCAAGTTTCAATTTTATATGGCTTATGGTCTGGAAGTTATGGCTGATTAAAAATTACACGCCTATGGAAGGTGCCACGTCCCCTTATCAGATCCCAATTTTTTTTTTACACTTTTATAGGCCCAGGTGTCATGGCTTCGCTGAGTGTATGAGATTTTTACTTGCTACATTGAGTAAAATTTATTTCATAACCATTTCGACTGATACTCATATTGATATAAATCATTTAGATTATTGAATAGTTTGAATTTAACCTTTTAAATAGTTGGCAACCTTTTAAAACCCGTTTCGTCTGACACTCATATTGTGATACATATTCAAAACCATATCGATTCATACCAATCTATACTAATATATATCTTTAAAGCGGTTTTTTTTTAGTTCGCAAAGCTCGAGAACGGCCGAACCGATTTTTTTTTTTTTTAATTTCGAGCACTTCAGATGTCCCAAGGATTATTATAGGCTAAAGAAATGTTTGGCATATAAAGGGGGCGTGGCACCTCCCATACAAACCGAATATTTCATACCGAATATCTCTGGAAATGTTCATGGTAGAGTACTGGGACTTCGTGTGGAGATATATGAAATTAATCTTATACTCATGGAGAAAAATGGGCTATTTAAAAAGAGGGCGTGGCGCCGTACAAACGTATATAAAATTCATCTGTAGGTATGTTTGTGAGTGAAATTCTCCTAAATGCTCGCATGGATTTTTTTGTGTTTTTGAATAACACTCTGGATAGTGTAGTTTCACAAATTCACCCGCCAATACTTAAACTGCTGTGTACATATATTGGAATTCTGTAGAACAATTATACGAATCCATTTTGTAATTGCCACCAACTATACTCTAAAGTTTCTGGGACAGATTCACTATAGAATCGGATCATTGTTGCCGCCAGGGAGTGAAGAGGAAATGTTCTTCACATTTATTTCGTTGTGAGATTAACCTTTCTATGAAATGCTGCGCAATTAGAGAATTTAAAGAACTTCTTCACGGCCATAACGCTTTCGTTAGGTTATTTAAGGCAGCAAACGACCACTAAACCATAATCTTAGCCGGTGAGCGTGCCAATGGAAATCGTAAACGTGAATTATTGGTGAAAATGTTGGACAAAAAGTTCCAATAAAAAAATAATAAATTTGGGCGGAACGAAGTTCGCCGGGTCTGCTCGTGTTTGAATTTTTAAAAAGGTGGCAACCCTTGTGAAAAACTTCAGTATTATTCAAAACTTTAAAACTAAAGGTTTCTTAACAATATTTCGTTTGACAGCCTTATTTTAACTCTTCAGATAGCTTGCATATAATTAATTTAAATTTGACTTTGCAAACAGGTGGCAACCCTTAAAACGACATATTCAAGCTACAAAATTTTTAAGCCTCTTGGCATCCATTTTTATACCCGAGCGCACTTGTGCACAGGGTATATTAATTTTGTTCACATAACGGTTGTTTGTAACACCCAAAACGAATCGAGATAGATATAGACAAATGTATACATAAATGCTCAGAATGAATAGAGAAATCGAGTAAGCCATGTCTGTCTGTCCGTCCGTCTGTCTGTCTGTCCGTCTGTCCGTCTTAACGAAATTTGGTATGTAGGCTTACGTTACTCCAAGGTAGGTTGGTATTGAAAATGGGCGAAATCGGACTTTAACCACGCCCACTTCCCATATAACGGTAATTTCCAGAAATACGAAAACTGCGATATTTTAGTAACTACTGAAGATTATTCACTCAAAATTGATATTTACAACAATTTTTAGACGAAAAATAAGAATATTAAAAATTTTTGGAAAATGGGCGTAGCCGCGCCCACTTATGGTTACATGTGTATAACTTGGTAACCGCTGCACCAATTTCTTCCAAACTTAGCACAGTTTTTGGCCTTGGAACACCATATAAAATGACCGAAAATTTTTAAAATCGGACAATAACCACGCCCACATCCCATATAACGGTAATTTAAAGAAATACAAAATCTTCGATAAATCAGTAAATATTAAAGCTAATTTCAGAAATACGAAAACTGCGATATTTTAGTAACTACTGAAGATTATTCACTCAAAATTGATATTTACAACAATTTTTAGACAAAAAATAAGAATATTAAAAATTTTTGGAAAATGGGCGGAGCCACGCCCACTTATGGTTACATGTGTATAACTTGGTAACCGCTGCACCATTTTCTTCCAAACTTAGCACGGTTGTTGGCCTTGGTACACCATATCAAATGGCCGAAAATTTCTAAAATCGGACAATAACCACGCCCACATCCCATATAACGGTAATTTAAAGAAATACAAAATCTTCGTTAAATCAGTAAATATTTAAGCTAATTTATGAAAAATTGATGCTTGCAACAATTCTTTACCAAGAAATACGTTTATGGAAAAATTTTGGAAAATGGGCGTGGCACCGCCCACTTATGATTACATATATTTATATCGGTAACCGTTCTACCAAATTGTACCAAGCTCGGTATTTTTATTGTGCTCGCCACATAAAAGCAAAACGTTGAAAGTTATTTNTCGCCACATAAAAGCAAAACGTTGAAAATTATTGAAATCGGACTAAAATTACGGCCTTTTTTCATATAACGGTAAATTTCAGAAATGTTTTAAACTGCAATATTTTGAAATTTAAGGGCGCTAATTTACTCAAAATTGATACACTCCGGCTTACCATCTAGCGGCAGCTTTCGAAAAGGTGAAAAAACATATATTTAATACTTGCGCCGTGTATTTAATGTTCGGCTCCGCCCGAACTTAGACTTTCTTACTTGTTTTAATATAATTTTCAAATAAAAAACCGCCCTAATTGAAGTTGAATTTGATTTTTTTAAAAGGTGCCAGCCNATTATTGAAATCGGACTAAAATTACGGCCTTTTTTCATATAACGGTAAATTTCAGAAATGTTTTAAACTGCAATATTTTGAAATTTAAGGGCGCTAATTTACTCAAAATTGATACACTCCGGCTTACCATCTAGCGGCAGCTTTCGAAAAGGTGAAAAAACATATATTTAATACTTGCGCCGTGTATTTAATGTTCGGCTCCGCCCGAACTTAGACTTTCTTACTTGTTTTAATATAATTTTCAAATAAAAAACCGCCCTAATTGAAGTTGAATTTGATTTTTTTAAAAGGTGGCAGCCCTCATCCATGAGTAAATAATGATTTTATATATCTCCACACCAAGTTCCAGTAATCTACCAAAAAGATTTCCTGAGAAATGCTGTATGAAAAATTCCGTTTGTATGGGAGGTGCCACGCCCCTTTGTCTAATCGAAATTAAATGTATCCTATATTTTAAGTTGGGCTAAATGACAGGAGTGTACAAAATTTTATGATGATCGGTTGAGTACTTAAAGCGTGAAAGCGTAGCAAAAAACAAACTCACTTTCGGATTTATAATATTGGTAAGGATTTATGCATATACTTATATCGTCGTTTAAAGTACGAAATCACGTATCAACAAAATGCAAACCCGCGTATGTGAATTATGTATATTATCTTCTAGAGAGTAAAAACGCTCATTTTTCAAAATGGTTCTCTTTTTTATAAAGAAATCGCATACCTGACCAGTATATTTCAGGACGAATGGATAAGGATTGAGCCAAGAGCTTGTGTGAGAAAATCCCATTCTTGGCAGGTAATACCAGTTACGCGGTTTTGCAGAATGACGATACGCGGTTTTGTTCTTTAAACGACAATATAAACCAGACAATGATCTAAAAATACTTAACAAACTGTTAAAATCTGCTATTTCAAATATTTGAATTGATCATAAAACCTCAGGTAACGAATTATTTTTTCACCAAATTTTTCTAAAAAGATTCATTCAGAAAAATGTTTTTCTTCTAGTTAATTTTTGAATTCATTTACCTAAATCCGANAGGTAACGAATTATTTTTTCACCAAATTTTTCTAAAAAGATTCATTCAGATTCATTCTTCTAGTTAATTTTTGAATTCATTTACCTAAATCCGACAGTTTATGGTGTAGTCTCTATTTACTCGTGGATACAAATGTATGTTTTTCCACTGCGTTTTGAAATTAGTAATTTTATCAACGCTTAAGTTTTGGCTTTCATTTTGCACCGTGACCGCCCGAGAGAGAATACACCGTCAGAGCTTATCGGAGCTCAAATTACTGACCGGTATAGTTTGTGTGCTCCCGTGCACGTTGTAGAAACTAGTCGACTTACTTGCCCATTTTCCATTTACTTAAACGCCATTTGCATTAGGAATGGAACGTTTCTAAGCATTAATCGAAATAGAATAACACGAAGGTATCGAGAATAGCCTGAGATCAGCAAAGCCAAGTAAGTTTTAGTCAACACTTGTACAATGAAATTACAGATTTTTACTTTTTATATATTACCAAATACAACTAAAACTTTTTGTAGCTAATAAGGTGCTAGATAAATTTGAAAAGAGCTAACAAAAAGAGCCNTTCCATTTACTTAAACGCCATTTGCATTAGGAATGGAACGTTTCTAAGCATTAATCGAAATAGAATAACACGAAGGTATCGAGAATAGCCTGAGATCAGCAAAGCCAAATAAGTTTTAGTCAACACTTGTACAATGAAATTACAGATTTTTACTTTTTATATATTACCAAATACAACTAAAACTTTTTGGAGCTAATAAGGTGCTAGATAAATTTGAAAAGAGCTAACAAAAAGAGCCAGGAGCTAAAGCCCAATTTTCGGAGCTAAATAGAAATATAAAGAGCTAAATCTAGCTCCAAAAGCACCGAAATGGCAACATTGTGCAGAACAAAAGCGTGTACAAANTAGAAAAATAAAGAGCTAAATCTAGCTCCAAAAGCACCGAAATGGCAACATTGTGCAGAACAAAAGCGTGTACAAGCGAAAAAATGTATCAACAATGACATTGTTAATATGTTGGAGTAGTTTTGTGCTACTCCGAAGTAATGCAGAGCTGGAGTATATGGTCCTGCCATAGAACATCGAAATGTTAATTGGACAAATTCTTTTTATGCATTGTGGTTAGTTTTGGAGTACTCCTTGATCCTTAGTGAGTAAATACATGCATGCCTGGAGTAGTCCCGATTTTTGTAGGATAGTATTAACATATTAAGTTGTATATATATATATATATATATATGAATATGCATGTATGCACATTGGACTTATGAAATAACTCACGTCTCCTCCAAAATTGTGCTTTTTGAGATCTGAAAGTCTATTTAGTAAATAACCGATATATCTGTGGTCATAAACAATAACCGCATTAGTTCAAAAACCTGAATTCGAGAAAAAACGCTTTAAACATTTGGATTGTAATGTTAACCTTATGGGGAAACAAAATATGTTCGTCTATAACTTTTTAAATAGCCTAGATGGCGAGATAGGGATTTCACATACACATGGAATAGTAGTTGCAGAATATGATAGCATATATAACTCAATTCTTTCTTAAGTCGACTTAGGCGGTTATTGCTTATGACCACAGATATATTTCAATGAGTTTAGTTTTTTAGAGACTGTACACTTTGTTCTTTATTTTTCCTTAGGGATCATACCATTGTAGCAGCTGCCCCGCGGGTTGGGAAGGTAATGGTAAACTTTGTGAGAGCAACGCACCCGAAAGTTGCGAATCCAATAATGTATGCTATGACAAAGCGAAATGCGATTACGTATCAAATACTGTTGTATGCACCTGCCCTCCCGGTATGTACGGTCATGGGTTTGGTGTCGAAGGTTGCAGTGTATCAACGTCAACAAATCTCTGCGCAAATCATACTTGTCAGGTTCGTAAATTTTCTGTCGCCTTTGTGTCAAAGCGAATACCTGGTCTTTCTATTAACTGTATTAACTTATAGAATAACGGTACGTGCGAAGTGCTAGGTGGTGGCACGCGATGCATCTGTACTCACGGATATATGGGTCCCACATGTGATCAACCGGATGCCTGCCACTCTAAACCGTGTCTCAATGGTGGAACTTGCACTCTGACGATAAGCAATAAATACCGATGTGCATGCCCTCGCGGTACAACCGGCCCGGACTGTGAAATCGTTCGAAATATTTGTGGATCGATAATTCGACAACCTTCTGGATCTTTGTCATATCCACCTGATGAGAGCAGTTATTTGCCGAACGAACGATGCGCATGGATAATTCGCACCGATGAAGCACTCATTTTGAATATAACACTTGTTAGGTTTGATTTGGAAGCATCTTCAGACTGTAACAAAGATTGGCTTCAACTCCATGACGGTCGATCGCTGGCTTCTCGGCTAATAGGTCGCTTTTGTGGTAGTTCTTTGCCTTTGGGCGGAAATATACAAACTTCACAGAACGCCTTGTTTTTCTGGTTTCGGTCGGATAATGAGACAAATGGAGCCGGATTTAATATTACGTGGAGATCATCGGTTTATATTTGTGGAGGAGTGGTAGATTTAGAAGGAGAGGCAAATGGAATAATACGATCTCCAGGTTATCCGGGAAAAACACCACCAAATCGAGATTGTGAATGGCAACTTAAGGCTCCTTTCGGCCAGAGGCTTTTGTTAAGATTTTTCGATATTAACTTAGGTAGTGCCAGAGACAATAACTGTACCCGAGATACATTAAAGGCAAGTACACTAAAAGCTCAGTTAGTCTAGATTTACTTTCCGTAACTTAACTTAACTTAATATTTTGTCCAACCGGTTATATAGGAACTGTGTTGGCGGTTAGTTAAAACTTAACGTACCGTTAGCAGCTTAAGAACCTGTAGATTTTAGATTCTGAAGTTACGGCGTTACAGAAATTGAGAGCGGTGAGAGAATCAGGCTTGCCAAATTTTCGTTTTTGTATTTCGCAAAAATAAATGAACGCAAACATATTTTTTTCCATGAATTTTTTTGATGTGCACTGAGAAAGAAAAAACGCGTTGTAAAAATTAAATTTTTTTATTTGATTACCGTTTACAAATGTTCGTATTTAAATCAAGTGAAAAGTAATAAAAAATGGTTTTTTCCATTATACATATACTACGTATAATTACGGTGACTATCCATCCTGGTGACCAATTGTCCTGGTAATTTATTAATTTTATACGGGGCGCCAAATGTTCTGTATTTCTTTTGATGTCCTGTATTTGTCCCGTATTCGGTGTTCGGTATTTCGACGCCTTAACAGCTCATCAAAATGGCATGCCACGAACCAGTTGTAAGAGATGTTGGTATATGTATGATCGTAATTTTCTCCATAAA
Organism: Rhagoletis zephyria; assembly: GCF_001687245.7. NCBI lineage: Eukaryota > Metazoa > Arthropoda > Insecta > Diptera > Tephritidae > Rhagoletis > Rhagoletis zephyria. Next base: position 237,431 of record NW_016157267.1, on the reverse strand, counting down.
CAGTTATTATTTTCTAACCCGAATGACTGTGATTGGAATCGAGGGATACATACAGTGTCCAAAATATAAATTAGGACTCGACATTTTAGCAAGGTTTGGCTATTTGTCCTTTAGTGTATTTAATGTTTATTTTTGTTTTTATGAAAGTAAAGCTCTTTTCCTAACAAAAGTCATATAAATCCAAATTTCAGACTTTGTGCAAAAAACTATAAAACTAATTCTGCAATGTTTCAGCAAAATTTTAAACTTTTTAGTTAGAATCTTAAAAAGAAAATTGGTTTGCAGTTTTGCAGTCCATTGAAATTTAGTATAATAAAGTGCAAGTGGAAAGTGTTGCTCATTTTCTTCTCTTTCAAAAAGTTGTCGAACATACTTTGTATGAAAAAAGTTTGTAACACCGTCTACAAAAAACTGCGAAAAATTAACGGTAAGTCCTACCGGCTTCCAAATTGCACTTTATTATACTAAATTTAACGAATCTTTTTTAACAAATTTTGCGCGGTAACAATCTCGAGAAGAATATCCTAGAAATTTGTGATGTTACTATAAGGATGCTGTTTCAGGCATAATACATCTAGGATCATTGAATAAGGGTTTAAGCTCTGTATGTTTTTTTGCACAAAATATGCAAAATTATTTTTTGTCCCGCATTCGACTCCCATAAATATGGGTACCGTACGTATAATGTAAATATTCAATTCAAATACGCCCGTATTAAAATGAAGCATTTTCACTGAACGGAAGGCGTTTTGAACGTCTCGGATGCTTTTTATTATTACCTCCCTTTTATTAGCTCGGTATGTAACTATGTAATATTGATGCGCTTAAAAGATGCAGCGATTTCTATTCTCAAGTTACATACCTGATGACAGTAGGAATGGAAATTATAATAGCGAGGTTTTAGTTTTTTGAACTATAATTTTATATTCATATGTAATTAAGAAAGGATATGTATACAAAGTAGAGATGGGCACGGGCCTAAATTTCGGGCCCGGCCCGGCACGAGTGCAAAATCCACTTTCAAAAACACGCACAAGCCCGCACGTTAAGAATTTTAGTGGGGCCCGGCCCGGCCCGACGGGACACGCCCCAGCCCAGAAATAAAGAGCCAAATTTTATTGTATGTATACATATCGAGCCCTAACCACCAAAATAACGTAAGCGACATTTTTTTCTAAATTTTCTTATTGATGCAGAAATATTCCTCGATTATCTAGATACATTTCTGCATCAAAAAGAAAATTTTGAAATAAATGTCGCTTACGTTATTTTGGCAGTTAGGGCTCGATATGTTTTTATTTTTAATTTTGTGTTTATGTCCATATGTCCATATATAACACTTGTTAGGTTTGATTTGGAAGCATCTTCAGACTGTAATAAAGATTGGCTTCAACTCCATGACGGTCGATCGCTGACTTCTCGGCTAATAGGTCGCTTTTGTGGTAATTCTTTGCCTTTGGGCGGAAATATACAAACTTCGCAGAACGCCTTGTTTTTCTGGTTTCGGTCGGATAATGAGACAAATGGAGCCGGATTTAATATTACGTGGAGATCATCGGTTTATATTTGTGGAGGAGTGGTAGATTTAGAAGGAGAGGCAAATGGAATAATACGATCTCCAGGTTATCCGGGAAAAACACCACCAAATCGAGATTGGGAATGGCAACTTAAGGCTCCTTTCGGCCAGAGGCTTTTGTTAAGATTTTTCGATATTAACTTAGGTAGTGCCAGAGACAATAACTGTACCCGAGATACATTAAAGGCAAGTACACTAAAAGCTCAGTTAGTCTAGATTTACTTTCCGTAACTTAACTTAACTTAATATTTTGTCCAACCGGTTATATAGGAACTGTGTTGGCGGTTAGTTAAAACTTAACGTACCGTTAGCAGCTTAAGAACCTGTAGATTTTAGATTCCGAAGTTACGGCGTTACAGAAATTGAGAGCGGTGAGAGAATCAGGCTTGCCAAATTTTCGTTTTTGTATTTCGCAAAAATAAATGAACGCAAACATATTTTTTTCCATGAATTTTTTTGATGTGCACTGAGAAAGAAAAAACGCGTTGTAAAAATTAAATTTTTTTATTTGATTACCGTTTACAAATGTTCGTATTTAAATCAAGTGAAAAGTAATAAAAAATGGTTTTTTCCATTATACATATACTACGTATAATTACGGTGACTATCCATCCTGGTGACCAATTGTCCTGGTAATTTATTAATTTTATACGGGGCGCCAAATGTTCTGTATTTCTTTTGATGTCCTGTATTTGTCCCGTATTCGGTGTTCGGTATTTCGACGCCTTAACAGCTCATCAAAATGGCATGCCACGAACCAGTTGTAAGAGATGTTGGTATATGTATGATCGTAATTTTCTCCATAAACAGTTATTATTTTCTAACCCGAATGACTGTGATTGGAATCGAGGGATACATACAGTGTCCAAAATATAAATTACGACTCGACATTTTAGCAAGGTTTGGCTATTTGTCCTTTAGTGTATTTAATGTTTATTTTTTTTTTTATGAAAGTAAAGCTCTTTTCCTAACAAAAGTCATATAAATCCAAATTTCAGACTTTGTGCAAAAAACTATAAAACTAATTCTGCAATGTTTCAGCAAAATTTTAAACTTTTTAGTTAGAATCTTAAAAAGAAAATTGGTTTGCAGTTTTGCAGTCCATTGAAATTTAGTATAATAAAGTGCAAGTGGAAAGTGTTGCTCATTTTCTTCTCTTTCAAAAAGTTGTCGAACATACTTTGTATGAAAAAAGTTTGTAACACCGTCTACAAAAAACTGCGAAAAATTAACGGTAAGTCCTACCGGCTTCCAAATTGCACTTTATTATACTAAATTTAACGAATCTTTTTTAACAAATTTTGCGCGGTAACAATCTCGAGAAGAATATCCTAGAAATTTGTGATGTTACTATAAGGATGCTGTTTCAGGCATAATACATCTAGGATCATTGAATAAGGGTTTAAGCTCTGTATGTTTTTTTGCACAAAATATGCAAAATTATTTTTTGTCCCGCATTCGACTCCCATAAATATGGGTACCGTACGTATAATGTAAATATTCAATTCAAATACGCCCGTATTAAAATGAAGCATTTTCACTGAACGGAAGGCGTTTTGAACGTCTCGGATGCTTTTTATTATTACCTCCCTTTTATTAGCTCGGTATGTAACTATGTAATATTGATGCGCTTAAAAGATGCAGCGATTTCTATTCTCAAGTTACATACCTGATGACAGTAGGAATGGAAATTATAATAGCGAGGTTTTAGTTTTTTGAACTATAATTTTATATTCATATGTAATTAAGAAAGGATATGTATACAAAGTAGAGATGGGCACGGGCCTAAATTTCGGGCCCGGCCCGGCACGAGTGCAAAATCCACTTTCAAAAACACGCACAAGCCCGCACGTTAAGAATTTTAGTGGGGCCCGGCCCGGCCCGACGGGACACGCCCCAGCCCAGAAATAAAGAGCCAAATTTTATTGTATGTATACATATCGAGCCCTAACCACCAAAATAACGTAAGCGACATTTTTTTCTAAATTTTCTTATTGATGCAGAAATATTCCTCGATTATCTAGATACATTTCTGCATCAAAAAGAAAATTTTGAAATAAATGTCGCTTACGTTATTTTGGCAGTTAGGGCTCGATATGTTTTTATTTTTAATTTTGTGTTTATGTCCATATGTATATTTACTTAAGCGAATCAATATTTTAAGAAGTGGAAGGTATTTTATGTACAGATATGTATGTAAACAAAACTATTAAATATCATATATTTTCTATCAGTTTCCAAATATTTCTTTTCTTTGCTTTTCTCTTATCAAAAGAGTTTTAAATATGCACTTTTTTTTTGTATAAAAACAAAAGCTCATCTAAATTTTTAGTATTAGCAACGTGCTTTTTCTTGCCTTTTCGTGCTTTTATGAAATTTTACTGAACGCCCAGGCCCGCACGAGTTCGTGCTGACAGCAAATATTCCGGCCCGTACCCGCGGGCTTACGCAGGGGGTGCCCATCTCTAATACGAAGCATCAAGCTCAACATATGAAAACACGTTAACATGTATGGCTGTAGGTGAGTGTGCAAAGGCGCTTCTACAATTTGTTGCTGCCAAGAGGGTCCGGTTTCAATTACCATCAGACGGAACATAAAATTATTATTTTTTCCTTCTTAATTACGAAAAAGTGCACATATGACTTCACAACGACATATTTTATAACGCACATACTAAAATTTAAAACGAGTTGGGTTGGTGCTCTTTTATATGCGTATATTTTAAATTTAACACGTTTTTTTGATTCTAAAATTTTGTTCCCTCAGTGTGGCATTTTAGGCGGAACAGCTGAAATAGAAAACACAAAAACAAAATATTTCCGCTTCTGGCTTAAGTTGACGTGTTGAGTAATCATTAATGATTTCTTACAGTAAGTTGAATTAAGTTAAGTCTAGACTAGCTGAGCTTTAAGACCCACTTGCAGAACAGCAGGCTATATATATAACTCGAAGTTTACCGGTTAAATTGATAAATTGGCTTGCACAACCAATGTAGTTAGGAGTTAAATTAGAGTTAAATCGTTAAATAATTAGCCCAGCAATTTTCGAAGGTTTACTTGCTAAAAGCTCAATCATGAAAGATGTAGACTTGACTTGACTTGAAAATTGTATATCTGGAAAATGAGCAGCGCGTGTATGTAGTTACCCAAAAAGCCAACTATGCTTAGAAACTTATAGAACTATACACTGAGAAAAAACCGCCTTGTAAAAATGAAAATTTTTTATTTGGTTACCGTTTAAAAATGTTCTTATTTAAATCAAGTAAAAAGTGAATATTTCCATTATACATACACTACGTATAATGGAATTATTCAGTTCAAATACGCCTGTATTAAAATTAAGCATTTTCACTGCACGGATATCGTTTTGCACGTCTCAGATGCTTTTTCATATGTAATTAAGAAAATATATGTATACAAAGCATGCACAGCGGTGACAACATATACACACAATGCACTAATCGCCCGCTGTGATGTTGATTCAAATTCAACATTTGAAAACACGTTTACATGTATGGCTGCAGCTGAGTGTGCCAAGAGTTTGATACAATTGGTTGCTGGCTGGGTCAGGGTTCAATTACCATCAGACGAAACATAGGACAATTTTTTTTTCTTAATTAATAATATCGTATATCGTTATATGAAAAAAATGCGAAGGATATTTAGCAAAAATTTCTCTAAAATCAACGCGAATTTTTAGACATTTGAAATTCGCACATTATTATATTAAAATTTAATGGGCTATAAAACTGCATACCTGAATTCTATTTAGTAATTCGTATTAAAAAGATCGCGATTTTGCTGAAACTTTGCAGTTTTTTCTTAATTTTCGTACACTGTTTCATTCTTGGATTTAAATGGGGTTTGCTAAAATATAAGACATAATTTAATACAAAATTAACAAAAAGATTTTAGCATGTAAAACATTGCGAATATTAACAAAAAAGAGCCGTGCGCCTAATTTTGGTAGTAACTGTATGTATGTCAATTCTGTCCGTAATAAGAAGAAAAATTGAAATTTGCGATTAAAATGCACCAACCGTGTTAGTGGTACATCCAATTAAGAGAACTCTCAGAAGTGTCGCTGGCCAATTTCCAGTTTTTACCTAAATGAAATTTTATATTCAAATTCAAATAACAAATGTAAACAACCGTCAAAAAAGAGAGGGTGGTGCCTACTTAATTTAGAAATCCCTCGAGTTACTAACCTCTGAGCTTGTTTTCAATGCAGCAAGACATTGTCTGGTTTAGTCATAAACATTTAACTCTGAGCTACTTAACTCTCTATTTATTATATATTTAACTCTGGATGTTCTGCAAGTTGGCCTAATACATTAGTTCACGCTTATACATAAGCTCCCCGTCTATATGCGTTCCTCGCTGATTTGGAATACCCTTCAAAGTATCAAAGTAAAATATTTTTTATAAATTGCCCCGGTATACATGCATATGGACAGCCCAATTTTCGTTAAGTCAACAATAAGTAAATCACTTTTCCTCCCTAATAATTCCAAATCTTCGTTTGAAAACTTTATACGGTCGATGCCAGAAAATAGGTCTCAGTTACATTATTTATGGTATCATCAATCTTTACTTAGCAGCCTTCTACTTTTGGATCATTGCAACACCGCACAGTGGGGCAAAAAAGGTTGCTGTGGACAAATGAATTTTGAGA
>NW_016157267.1:225686-231080 GCF_001687245.7 Rhagoletis zephyria | reverse complement strand
GTAAGTTGTGTTTAACGTATGTTTGTAATAATTTAAAGTTAATAATATGGTATCGTGTTTGTATATTTACAGTCCTGAAGATGACCTCATNCGTATGTTTGTAATAATTTAAAGTTAATAATATGGTATCGTGTTTGTATATTTACAGTCCTGAAGATGACCTCATATTGAGGTCGAAATATCGACAATTAAAATATCTATAGAACGAAAATTTGCGTTTTATTTAATTGCTGGGCCTCGAGCTTGTTAAAAATGATTCATAATCTAAAATTCAAAGGCCAACAACAAAAATAAAAAATGTATCCTAAAATTTTAAAAGCAGGACCTTCGTATCAATAGGTTAATTAAAATGAAATTACCAACCTTTTTGAGTAGCATATATATTTGTAAAATATGGTGCTTTTACACTCTAAAAAAAATTGTGTAGATTTCCTACCTAATAGGTAGGTTACTGATTTCCTACCATATTAATCGCGAAATTACATGCTCGATTATTCAACGAATAGTTTATTTAAATTTCGGACTTTTTAGAGTGTAATATAGCTGCTGTGGTGTGCGTAAATTTACTAAGAAAGTGTGTACAAGCTACAAAATACACATCTGCTGTTTGATTTCACCCTTAGAATTGTGTAAAGCCACTAACAAAAAGTATTTTTACACACGAAAATGTGCAAACGAGAAAAATACATATTCATCGTGTAAACTTACCAAAAAAAATTTAAAAATAAACAAAAATATACTCGATTTATAGTCGCATTTTTAAACAGATTTTTTAGAGTGTACAAAAAACTCGTCATTCAAATATTTTACGAAGAAGGCATACGGTGTCCTTTCTGTAGTGTTTGAAAGTAGTGTAGTGTAGTGTATGTAAGTACAAAAGATCTTTGGAATAAATGTATACTTAGGAAAATATAAATGGATATAATGTGGAATGTTTATTGAAAGAATTCGGGAATAGATGTTTGCTTTATGCATGAGGAAATTGACTTTTGGATCGCTTTTTCACGTAGAGTTCTCAATACTATTATGCCAGCGTAGTCAGTTTTTAATAGCTTCAGTGGCTTTTATAGGATTTCCGATCTGTCCTTCGCCTTGGTCATCATCACCAGCTTCTGCAGTATCCTCGGAATCTTTCTCTAAATCAATTGGTTCGTCGTCTTCGATTGTAATCCAATTTTAGATAGCATTTTCAGTGTAGGTTTCCTAAAATAATTAAAGTACATAAAAACGAAATGGGCAGGTGAATGTCAATAGGGTCAATAAAATTACTTTCGGTATTACAACTTGCAGCAGACCCTGTATATCATCGATTTCTTTATATTTTTCCTGCAGTATTTTTTGGCGAAGTAAGCTCAGAGGAACATCATCGTCTGTATCCTCGCTTTCATTTGGCTCTGTGTCATTGAAACATTCTAATAAAGGCTTCCAACATTTCGCTGTTACACTTGCCTTCAGCTGATTCCAAGCAAGCATTAAAAATGATACAGCATCTTTAAAAGTTAAAGTTTTTAAAAATTGTGTGATGTCATCTTTTCCTACAGCTAATAACAGCAGATGTTTTTTGTAGTACAGCTTAGTTAAGCGAGTCACATTTTGATCCATAGGCTGAATAAAAGGCGTTAAATTTGGGGGCATATAAACCACGAATATTGAGCCATCAGCAGTTTTAAGTTCATCTTCTGGCGGATGGCTAGGGGCGTTATCAAGCAATAGGATAGCTTTGGTTGGTAAACCCTTTTGTAGCAAATAATTTTGAACCTAATAACAATTAAAAACGAAAAAATACTCGGTAAAACTGTTAGGAATTTTAAATGTCTTACTCATGAACGTGAGGGACGAAGCAATGGTGAAACCATTCTATGAAGATGTCTGCAGTTACATGATAAATTTCCGATTTTTTCAACAATTTCATTCTTTTTGCTTCAACGAAAAGAATTTCCTCGCAGACATGATAACACTTAAAAATTATTTAAATGCTAATTTTATTAGCACACAAAAAATAAAAATAAAACACGTAAAACAGCGCACATTCACTCACAAGCGGTTGGAACTCGACAAGAACCAAATAAACATTAGCATCAAATAGTAGCAGCTTTTCTAGTAAAAAACATAAAGTGATAAATTTTAGGGAATAACCGCTTCCATTTTCGGTTAAATTTGGTATTTTTTTGTCAATTTATGCTTGCCGTTGCTTTTAAAATTTTGTTCACTATTTAGAGGCTTTCGATTGTTCACTATTTAGAATACTCTGTGTAAATATTTCGGTGTTCACTATATCGAGGTGTTCACTATAGCGGGCGTTCGCTATATAGAGACACGACTGAATGTATTATTTTTCTTTTGGTTTTTATTTTCTTTCACTGCTTCGACTATCCATATTTACATAAGTAAATATATGCTTGTTTATGTATTTTCGCACTTTTTGTTTTATGTATTTTGCTTATATATTTGCACTTTTCCTGTAAAACTTTATTTTTTCCGAAAATTTATTGAAGAAAAAACACTTTCGCTTTATCTTTTATTTCTACCTCTATCGTTTTTTATTCTTTTTTGCAGAGCTCAACAATTTATGAATTTTTTCACACGCACCTATATGTCTGTATGTATTTCGTTTAATATAGCTGAGTTGACTTGTTCGTGGTTTCCTCGGACTTTTACTCCTCGATCGGGCTTTTGTTTTTAAAATGATTTGCTGGGTTTTTTCTTCCTTCTCTGCTGAAATTCGGGTTAGAGTTAGGTATTGATGTATGTACTTCCGCTGTTATGCATCGTGGGAGTTCGACGGCTCAGGAGGACCAAAATGTTTTGCTGAGAAGCAAAACCAACGAACGCAGGTGCGAACTCACGACAATGTAACACAAGGAAAAAAAGAAATATAAACACTTGTATTAGAACAGGTATATATGTAAAATGGTTTACTGCAAGCGCATATACGAAGTTATATGCCTTATTCAAATACGATGTACATAAGCAAAGTAGTATAAAAGGAATGGATGTTTACAAGATATGTATTGTTGATATTACCTTAACTAGTGATCGCTGACTCAATGCTGCTGTCGGTCTGGCTGCTGTCATCAAAAAGAACCGCAGTTCAAACCGAACATCGCATTAAATAATCTTGAACTTCGAAAGAAGCCCACCGGTAATTCTCCCGCAGCGGTGTAGCTTTGCAGCGAACAGCGGTGCAGAACACTTACCAGTGGTTCCCAACTATTGAAGGCTTTTGGCTTCAACAAAGAGAAATTGCATTTTCTCGCAAAATATCGCTAGAATTAAGCCATTCGGAAGCACCACCACCACACCAGCAATCGCTTCCTCAGAAATTTCCGGCAGCTCCAATTCTTCAAAATCTTCGATATCTTCAATATCGTCCTCAAATTCTTACGCGTTTTCGACTCCTGTGTCATTACGGGCTATAACTATCGACTCTGCAGGGCGTATCTTTTCAACCACACACTCAACCGCATTCTCTACATCATTTTCATAATCTTCTTCTAATTCGGAATCTCTTTCCAAAGCTTCCATAATTTCCTCTTCATTAAGATGACGTCGTGAAGCCATTTCTGAAAAAACGAAACCAGACGCGCAAAAATCTTATAGCGACGTTTACAAAGTGAAAAAAGTCTCCGTTGAGTAATCTTGTCCCGTTTAAGGGACAGCTCCTTTTTGCTCACGGAGACGCAGCTGGCGGTTTCAGTTCACTTTTTGTGTACCAGGAATACTTACAAATTTTTTCAGAAAAATCACGAAATCTACTTTTATGGAACACTTTATTAGCACAAATTTTTTATTATGAACAGTCCCTCACGAAATCCACCTGCACACTGCCGATTTAGCCAGAAAATTACTTCAATGGACACTTATCTAAATCTAATAAACCTTTTGATTTGAAAATGGTGCCCGGTGTCAATATTTTTAAACAGGGGTTTAATAAAGTGAAGCTAAACTATGCAAATATTGCAGTCCCTTATAAGGGACATCGCGTCTGAGAGGGTTAATTTCAAATGCCTGAAATTATTTAAACAATCATTCATAAACATTTTTCTATAGGATACATTTAATTAAAAAATGTCTGTCGTTTGTTATCTGTACACATATACATTTTGAAAGTCGTTTTTTTTTTGTTTTTTCTGTTCGAAAAACTCGAGAACAGCTGTACCAATATTTTTGAAATTTTGGACATCGACTCCAGACTATCCAAGGATGATTGAAGATGAAAAGCAATTTCGATATATCAAGGGGGCGTGGCACCTCCCATACAAACTGAAGTTGTCACACAACATATATCTGGAAGTAAATATTCATCGTAGAGTGCTGCAACTTAGTACAAGTAGTAATATCAACGCCAAACTCATGGAAAAAATGGGAGTTATTGAAAAAGGGGGCGTGGCATCTCCCATACAAACTGAATTTATCGCACCACATACACATTCTAGTGTGTGTGTGTACTTGTTGCCCGGAAAAAATAGAATTTTTTTTTACATATATTCTTATTGAGATCAAAATTGGCACAGGTCTTAGGATCATCATTACTAGGGAAGACAAAAATATGCACAAAAACTTAATTATATGATCATTAAAATGACTCCAAAATGTTAAAAATATGCTTGATATATGCCACAAAGATGTACCTACATATATAACGAAAATTTTTTCGATTATCGCATAAAAAGTTTTTGCCCATACATATCGAGCCCTAACCGCCAAAATATTTTTGTTAATATTGCTTTTAAATGAATTTTTAACGCAAATAAAAAAAGGTTTTTTTGTAGAATATACATTATATTTTGACTTCAGCGTCAACTCAGGGTGAATTTGTTGGAAATCTATGACTTATTATGTTTCAACTACATACGGTCGAACCAAATCGGACCATAAATACGGTTTTTCGAAATATCTCAACCTTGGCGCCACCTAGGAAGACCATTTTACGCAAACATGATTCTACTTATATAGCCAGTATATATTTTAAAAAGCAGACAAATCGGCCCGTAAATACGTTAGATATAAAATTTTTTTTGTCGTGGTGGTTCTTCCGATGGAAACACCCATATGCATTTGCATATTTTTGTCTTCCCTAATCATTACATGTGAAGTGCTATATGCCCCCTATGATTCCCCGTGTGCTTAACCCTAGAACACACACCCGGGTACAAATGTATCCACTTTCAACTTTGAAGTGTTGTAACTTTTGAACCGCTATACCTCTATACCGCTAACTTCGGATCTAGGAAGATTATTTAGTTTTGAGTTCAAATTCATTTGATTCAGATCGGACCATTGGTTCAGGAGCTACAGCCTTCCAAACACATTATATACGTAAACACACACCCGGGATACGTTTGTACCCCAATAGTAAAAATCCTCATAATAATAAAAAAAAACATTTTTTAT
>NW_016157267.1:220292-224575 GCF_001687245.7 Rhagoletis zephyria | reverse complement strand
GTATATTATTATAAATTATATTATTTTGTTTTGCATTTATCAGGACAACAACTAAAACAAAAATCTACTGTTGCATGTCCTGACTTTATTTGCCCATATCGCTTGAACCAGTAGGAATATTCGAATGAAACAAAAGACAAAATACTTGTTATATATTAAAATATACATTTCAAAAAAAAAATCATAGAAATCGGTTGAATAAGCATTAAAAAAACCGCAAAATAAGGTCCCGGGTACAAACGTATCCCGGGTGTGTGTTTACGTGGTATTTTCTGGGTGTGTGTTCTAGGGTTAAAAAAGTTTGCAGTCTTCTCGTAAATGGTAATTTTTATCGAAAAAATAGATGCATGTACATACAAAATTTGTCGATCATATAGCACCTCTTTTAGGAACTCTTGCTTATCTATTTTTTCAATACAACTTGCAATTTAAGAGAAAAATGCAAAAACCTAATAATGTTGACCTTTGACCTTAAATAATTTATCTAACATATGCCCGATCAATGGGAACTTTTAAAGTTTTATTTGCAATTGTTTCCTACGGCCTTTGATAATTTCAGCTCTATATTAATTTTTGTAAACTTATGCGGCCCTATTGTGGTTTCCGACTTCGACGTCGATGTAATTTTTTCATCAAAAGATAGCCATCGTAAGTCCAACTCCAGTTACACTGACCACAGTATTTTACGGGAAAGGTGTTCCTCGCAGAAATACTGTGGCTAGCGTAGCTGAAGTTGGACTAATGAGGGCTATTTTTTGTTGAAAAAATTACATCAACGTCGAAGTCGGCAACCATAATAGGGCCGCATAAGTTTACAAAAATTAATATAGAGCTGAAATTATCAAAGGCCGTAGGTCGACCATAATAGGGCCGATTTTTTAATCTAATTTGACTGGACTAATATCAGGACTAATTTTTATTCCCTTACATGTTTTTTTGTTATTCGTTTTCTTTGAGTAAAACGGATTTCTTATTTTTTATTTAATTAAATTTGAAGGATAGATCCTTATTTTTTACTAAAATAAATATATAACTAATTTCAGTTAAATTATCATATAGTCTTTGGTCCAGCTAAGGGATTTTTTTATTTTATGAGTCAAAGATATATGCAGTTATAAGCACCAAGAGCTGTGCATCTTAGACGGCGCATGCATGTATAACCAGGAACTATTTTACTCGTATTTATAAAATCATCATATGTAACGTTGGTTCCGGTTGCAGGTCTATGATTCCGATCTCTTATTAAGATCCGTGTGTGAACCTTCACTCATCGAGCCAATACACTCTTCGTCAAACACCATCCACTTACAACTTCATACAGATTCTTTCGGAATAGACAGCTCTTTTCAATTGCATTATGAAGTTGTGCCGAGTGCACCCAACTGTGGCGGCGTCTTCACGGAACCATCAGGGACCATTGCAGGCTACATCAATGGACGTGTATGCTCGTATTTAATACGTCAACCAATCGACACTAAAATTAAGTTGGAATTCACAGACTTTCATCTGCTAAGGTCTGAAAGTTGTTTCTTACAAAAAGTCGAAGTTAGTAGTACAATTAGTTAATATTGTTTTTCCCACAAAATATTAGTCAGTAACTATCGTTGCAATTTCCTGAAAGGTTTTTGACGGAGCTTCCGATGATAGCAACCTCTTAAAGCGTCTTTGTGGCAATCAAAAGGAACTCGAGCCTATAACATCTAGAGGCAACGTCATACTAATACGTTACGAATATGTTTTGCCATCAATTAACTTACCTATGAAATTCGAGTTGAAATATACAAGAGGTAAGTACAGTACTCATATTTGTAGTTGCGAGATTTATTTTTGGAAAACTCATTACACTATGACTTTTCGATCCATCAAAATTCGTCTTTTATTTAATGTCCACAATAGGGGCAAACTTCCTGCAGTGAAACCCCAAACTAGTCGGGAAAAATACTAGTTTACAACTAGAATTTCCTGACTGAAACCGAACTAGTTCGAAAATGACCAGACTTGTACCAAGTACAAAACAATTGACAATTTGACTTCGACAGTTTAATATTACATTTTCTTTGGCCCCAAATGCGAGCTTTGAAATCAGTCATTTGAAGGTGTTTACACTGCTTGATCCGCATTTGCTTTGACTTCTCATCAATTGAAAAGGGAAGACAAAAACAAAATGAATGTAAACAAACACTACATTTATTATAAATTTAACCCATTTTGGACACAAAAAGGCAATTAGTCGTTGTTTAAACTAAAAATGTGTAAAGTATAAATTAACAATTTTTATACACAAATTTCAAAGATTTATTCAATTCTTTGTGTTTGTTTTGAATTTGAAAAATTCCAAATGTCAAAGACAAACAAAAGCTTTTGTGGAACTTTTGTTTCTGAGTTCAATAAAATTGTACGGCAATTGAAAGGCATTTGCTTCGTGATTTTGTTTAAATGCGAATTCGTATGGAGAAATGCGTGATTTGGCCTCGCATTTCGGATTGCTCGCCAAAATGACGTATTTGGGCTCAATGTAAATGTAATATAATACAATAAAGTACACAAAATATTATAATTTTTATTTGGGTATATTATAAACCATTAAAGCGAGTACGTATTCAATTATACCAGACCTTCTAAATAATGATTATTAATTAAATCATATTTTGTTGGAAAACCGTTTAATGATGAAATCCCGATATTACTTCCTTTTTAATGATTGATAATTAATTACTTTAAAAAAAATTTTAATTAACTCATTTAACTTTAATTACATCATTATTTTGATATTTTTGATCATTTTCAATTATTTTTGACTTCTTTCAATGACACGATTAATATAATTATGTGACTAATTTCTATTATCAATCAACAAGCCAAACTATAGACAAAAATTAAGAATATTTGATAACTGCTTGAATTATTAATTTATTTTTTTCTTATCCAAATCTTAAACATTAATTATTACTTTTACAAAATTTTAAAAAGAAAAGCCTGAAATATGCAAAGTTAATGAATTTAATTTATTTTAATGAAAACTTTAATTTTTATTTTAGTTCACTCAAAAATTAACTAAAGTATTCATTTTATTTTTAACTAAAATGTTTTCTTTTGCATATTCAATATTATTAAAAAAGATAAAAATATCGAGCCCTAACCGCCAAAATAACGTAAGCGACATTTTTTTCAAAATTTTCTATTTGATGCAGAAATATTTCTAGAGCATCTAGGTACATTTCTGCAGCAAAAAAAAAAAATGTTGAGAAAAATGTCGCTTACCTTATTACGTGAGGGCTCGATATAATATCTATTGAACCCGAAACCTTTTACTTTTAATAACACANAAAAAAAAAAAAATTTTGAGAAAAATGTCGCTTACGTTATTACGTGAGGGCTCGATATAATATCTATTGAACCCGAAACCTTTTACTTTTAATAACACTTAATGAAAAATGCATTTAAATTTATGTTTGAAAGTTCAAAATATTTATGTAATTATTTTTGCTTTTAATTAATACTCAAAAAATTTAACACCAATTATTGGCAAATCGAATGCTGCTAAATAAAAATATGTAATATATTAAAGCAGACCTGGGCGGCGCCTGCCCGGCGGGCATATTCGCGTATATGTACATACACGCTCTGCTTTAGAAGGCAGCGAAAGCTTCATTCAACCGCTCGACTTGTTCGCACGCACACACCCTGCAGTGAAAACCCAAACAAGTTAGAAAAAATACTAGTTCATAAAGTAGTATGTGCCTACCAGTTCGTCATTTTCGAAGAACTTAAGCGTTCAGCGACATCTGCCTTCAAATTCCCAAAGCCTAAAATAAAACGCAGTTAATTGCTTTTCTTACAAATGTCGGCTGTGGCGTCGCGTGAAGACTTCTGGTTCTGGTTCTGGGATCGCAGGTTCGAGGCCGCTTGGAGGTGGTTAAGATTTCTAAAGTTAGATCAATGTAAGTAGGAATACTTATTTCAATTTAAATATAAATAACAAACTTAAAAATCTAGTTGCATTACAAAAAAAAAGAAACAAATATATGGGAAGAAATACTTGTGCCATAAAAAAATATATTTAAAAAAAATATTTTTTTTTATTAAATCTAAGAATACCAAAAATAACCCTAAATAAAAAATATAAATAAAAGAAATATTATAAAAAAAAATGAAATTCCCTGCACCAANCCCTAAATAAAAAATATAAATAAAAGAAATATTATAAAAAAAAATAAAATTCCCTGCACCAAGGCTGGTACCTCAGGCATACCACGCGAGTGCTTTGCTCTGTCGGCCATTGC
>NW_016157267.1:218178-220192 GCF_001687245.7 Rhagoletis zephyria | reverse complement strand
AATAGTAGGAGAAAAGTACCCAAAGTAGACAATTAGTAGTAAACATTAATTTGTAAGTTCTGTTGTATTTGCCTTGAACTTGGCATTTTAAATGAAATATTAAGAAATATACGTGAATTATGTAATTTATGTGCTAGTTAGCGGTACAAAAACTGCGAAAGCTCTCAAAAATAAAATAAAACTATTAAGCATTGTATTTAAATAGCATATTTTGAAGTTTTTATATTTTAACTAGTTGAATGTGTTTTATACGTATACAAATAAATACGTTGTCCGAAAACTAATATTTTTTTTTACTTTTGCAAGTAAGCTACTATTTTTGAAGCAAATTTGTAAAGAAGCAACACGGTTGCGGTGCTAAAGGAGCTATGGGAGCGAGACAACTGTCAATTTATCGAACCTTTAATTATTGAATCATGACCACCTTGCATAAATTCACCTTGGATCACTCATTTTTTGTACATATTTAAAGTTTGCGACAGTGAACTAGACAGCGCTGATGATGGCATTTTCACAACACCAAACTACCCCAATTCCTATTATGAACACATGGAATGTACTTTTACCATACGTGGACCTGTGAACTCCGTTGTACACATAAATTTTACTGATTTTTCGATAAGCAAAAAAGATGACAGTCCTGAATTTGGTAGCCCCTCCTCTAAGGCACTGGATAATTCTACACCCATAACTGGCGGCGAAAGTTTTGTTGATGTAATTTGGTCTAATATAGTACATACTTATTGCCAGGAATTAATTATGAATGTTGTAATTGCACAGGTATATGTATCGAAAGATATTAGACAGCGATATTATGAAGGTACATACCTTCATCTTGTATCGGAGAAAAATGTGATGCGTGTAACATTTCATGGAGGTACAAATCAACAAAAAGCCCGCGGAATTCGTGTTGAATACTATTTTCAGGAAATGAAATGTGGAGGTGTTCTCACTGGAGAAAGCGGTCATTTTTCTCATGAAGGTGTAGCAGGGCCTTCGGAGGAGAACTGTGAATGGATTATCGAAGCGTCAAAAGGAAAAAATATTCAACTAAATTTACACTTGTGGCGTTGGAATATTATTAAATGCAGTCAAGAAGATGTAGATGTTGATGTATATTCAAATGATACCTCCACCGGTTCGCAACTTTTATTAAGGTAATATAGTAGTTTGGCTATTCCGAAAACTAACATATTTGATAAAAAATTATTTCCTAGTTCTTGTGGTCAAATCAAAGAAATCAATGAGACATTTCATGTTAATACAATGACTGTATTCTTGCATTTGAGGCGCAATATAAACACCATGTTAGAAATCACCGCAAGCTTTAAACTAGTTGATAACAAAGAAGGTAAGAGAATGTGAAGAAGAGATGTAATAATTATTATTATATAATTATATACAACTAGTTTATCCTTTAATATATTATTATTATATAATTACTAGCTCATACCCGCGGGTTTCACCCCGCGCTTTTATGCAAATATGAAAAATAATTTAATGATGATAGATTTTATTTCTGTGCCCATTTCGTTATAAGCGAGTTAAGGTAATTAGGCCGTTTAAAACTATGAAATTATAAAATCTCGTCTGCGCGCTAGGCATAGAAAGATATCAATCCCTCTAAGTTTACCATAAAATGGTTCCAGGTATACGACGCGTGAACGTGTAACCTTCTTGGAGGTGCCACGGTGGGTTCTAATATTTCCAGCGCAAATTTAGTAACCTGGCCTTGATGAAATACCACTTCTCATTACTGTAGCAAATACCTCAAGAGAGCTTTAGATTATAAGGGCGAACCCGGCTCTCCCTTTTCCATTTAATGAAATTTATTCTGTCAGTACGGCACTTATAAAATAAATCTCCATAACAAATTTAAAATACTTCGGGAGATTTTCTATCCTTCCAGAGATATTTATTAAGAAGTTTTTAGTATGTATGGGTGGCGACATGCCTTCTTTTTTAATAACTCACATGAGCAGTTGATACATTTTGTATACACAACTCCATACCA
>NW_016157267.1:193265-218078 GCF_001687245.7 Rhagoletis zephyria | reverse complement strand
CTTTTTCGATACTGTACTCGGTACTCGTATCGTTCTATCACTAATTATGGGCTAGACCCATTTTTGGATACGGTCTCAAGCAGACAAGGGGCGTGGTCCGTTTGGGCTTGACCAATTTCGAGCAACCCTGCCTGCTTGAGATACCGCGCGGATAGCGGGCGCTGCAGGGGGCGAAGCACCGCCCTGCAGCACCTAGCTGCCACGAATACATACGGCGGGGCTGGGCAACCGAGGACCGCCCGCAAGCTTTACCGGGGACGGATATTTGTACTCACTGTCATCCAGGGCCGCCGCAATAATCACCGCTAGGGCCCGTACCGCTGCTCTCATTACCGGGGCCGCTATTACCACTGCCGCCCCAAGGCCGAAGCTACAACCGTGGGCCGCCCGCCATCATCACCGAGGACTGCAAACGCTAACTATCGCCAACCAGGGCCGCTGTCACCGCTGCCACCATCAGGACCCGCTGCTACTGTCTTCATCACTGGGGCCGCCGCCATTATCATCGCCCCAGGCTGCCTCTACTACCCGTCACGAGTACGATAATCGCCACTGCGAACGTCAACCATCGTCGCCCAGTACCGCTGTTACCGTCGTAGTTAAATAGGGCATACAACACCACTGCGGGANTCGCCCCAGGCTGCCTCTACTACCCGTCACGAGTACGATAATCGCCACTGCGAACGTCAACCATCGTCGCCCAGTACCGCTGTTACCGTCGTAGTTAAATAGGGCATACAACACCACTGCGGGAGGTCGCTGCCGCTCTCAGCATTATATGGGCCACTGCCAACGTCACCGTTAAGGCCGCCACCACCACTGCAAGAGAACTGAAGGCTGCTGTCGCAGCCATTGCCGTCGCCGTCACAACCACCGCGACTGCTCTCATTTCCACGCTCTTCGCTACGACTGACGCGTACCACTGCCAATCTTGCTGTCACTAGTAGCACTCCCGTCGCCGTACAATTACCCGCCGAATAATCTCCGACACCGACCGCCGACTCTCCCCCTTACCTTCCGCTCTCCCCAGCACGACAAGTTGCCGGCCTTCTAGATAGCCGCGTGTGTGTGTGGGTGTGTTCGACTTAATACACAAATCATTGGCCCATAGTCATAGTCAAAATAAAGTCGACTTTAAAGTTAGTTGCAGCTTTTTGACATAATTTTCAATGGGATATCTGTCAAAAAAGCTGCAACTAACTTTAAAGTCGACTTTATTTTGAGTATGACTACGGGCCATTGTGTTTTATTTGGTGGGGGTTAGTGGGACCTTCGCTGGACTCTGGAGCGGCTGAGCATATCTCAGCCTTCGACAAAACCCACCATACATTGTTCAACTTTGCATTCTACTTTTGGCTGAACGGCCTTTCAACTAATCGCTTTCAACAAAGTTGGTCGCCAGCCAACATTTAGCCATTCAACTTTTTTGCGTGCAACCCTGCGTGAGTTGAAAGCGAAAGTTGAACTCAAATCGGTTCGTGCGAACACCTTTTAAACTTTTATGGAAGTCTAAGCAATGGAAGCCTTAACAGCGTTCTGGCAATGTAAAGGTCTTTGCTACAACGTGTAGCCTAAAACTGCGCATATGTATGTGTCGCGGGCGACTGCGCGTGCAAGATGTGCACAGCGGTCTAGGCAAGCGGGAAAGAGAAAGTTATCGGAACGAGAAAACGAAGACAGTAGAATAATGATGCCAGACGTTAGTATACCCAAACTTTTATCGATAATAACTCATATGAGGGATTTGGGTATTGGGAATTTTGCAAGCTATTAGGAAGTATAAATAGTATCTGTGTTCGTATAGAATAGTATTTTATGTCGTAAGGCTGGCTTTAGTATTATGAACCATTCGCAGCATACGTTTGCGAATGAGTCACTGGCGCCGAGCCGTTGAAGAACTGTTGGCAAATAAACGTGAAAGAAGCAGTTCCGATGCTAGCAAGTCAATATTATATATATTATATAAGTCTGATTAAAAAATTCCTTGTAGTTTAAAGAATATAGGGAATGCTACATTATACTAAAGCCAGTCTCTCGACATAAGCTACTGTTTCATGAGCAAGGCCATCTCAAGTGGGTCACAAATTTACCGTCGTTCGAATTTCGAGGTGATTTTTCGTTCAAATGTAATTACACTCACCTGAAATACACTCCGTAAATTTCATTGACAAATTTTTAAATTTAGACTTTTTGTGAGCATTTGAATTTTTTTACGATGGGCGCGTTTCTAACACCCGATTTACATGATTCAAGTACTCATTCTCTTTTGTGTTTTCTTCTTTCTTTTACACGTTTCAATTCTGTTGAATTCAAGTTTTTGGTTCTTTAAATGGGAAGCAACGAAAATGCCAAAAGCAAAGCAAGAAAGTTGAAACGACTTGACGGTACAGACGCATGTGTACTCGTCCCTTTTCTTCTCACCCCTCTCTCCCACATGCGAGCAGAATTGAATTCAATACTTGAACTGTGTAAAAGCAGTCTAAGACGTAGCTGTTGCTCAACTGTTGAGTGTTTGTTTCAGAAACGCACAGTTGAGTTGTTCCGCTCAGCTCAACGGTTGGCAACTTTACGACATTTTTTCCATCATAAAATTATTTCGCTACATGAAGTCAACAATTTATATAAGTCAAAAATGATGTTTCCCTTCCGTCAGTTTTCATAGAAAATGCAAATAAAAAAATAATTTGTCTGTAAATTGCTGGCGAAACTTGCTGTTAATAAAATAAAATGCACGTACAAATACATATATTAAAAATAAAATCAGAAAAACTCCATTATAAATCCTGTGCTATCCATATTTTTAGCTTAATTTTTTTTTTGTGGTGTTTTATTTAATTTTACTTGTTTACAAATGTTTTGGCAGTTAATGCATCATCCCGTTTCTAAGACGTAACTGTTGAACTCAAACACTTGACAGCATTTCAGCTACAGTTGAGGCAAACAGTTAGAAACGTGTGTTAGAAACGCGCCCATAGTACGGAATTTATTATTTTCTCTGAAAATACAAATTGGAATGCGATGATTTTTAAAACATAGGGAGAGGACATACAACCGTCCTAATATTATTTTTTTTCATCTTGAAAATTTTAAATCCTTACTTAATATATATTTATATTATTATTATATATATTATATATTATATTATTATTATTATAATATTATAAATCCGAAAATGAGTTTGTTTGTTTGTTACGCTTTCACGCTTTAACTACTCAACCGATCATCATGAAATGTACACTGCTGTCATTTAGCCCAACTTAAAATATAGGATAAATTTAATCTCGATTAGACAAGGGGGCGTGGCACCTCCCATACAAACGGAATATTTCATACCGCATTTCTCAGGAAATATTTTTGATAGATTACTGGAACTTGGTATGGAGATATATAGAATCATTATCTACTCATGGATTAGAGCTGCCACCTTTAAAAAAAATAAAATTCAACTGTAATTTGGGGAGTTATTTATTCGAAAATTATATTAAAAAATGGATGTCAAGAGGCTTAAAAAAGCTGTAGGTTGAATATATTTTGAAAAGGGTTGCCACCTGTTTGAAAAGTCAAATTTAAATTAATTATACGCAAGCTATCTCAAGAATTAATATATGGTTGTCTAACGAAATATTGTAAAGAAACTTTTAGTTTAAAAGTTTTGAATAATATTTAAGTCTTTTGCAAGGGTTGCCACCTTTTTAAAAAGTAAATTCAATTACTCCAAATTAAATATTACAGTAAAAGGCGCGCAATGGTTCTGGCGGTTGATTTATCGGTCGCGATTTGAGATTTACCCCTGCACAACACAGCCCTGGTGTCTCGGGATGAAGCTTTAACGCATAATAATACTGGCAAATCACATCCATTGGGCCAATTGTAACAGACAAGAGTTCGANGGTCGCGATTTGAGATTTACCCCTGCACAACACAGCCCTGGTGTCTCGGGATGAAGCTTTAACGCATAATAATACTGGCAAATCACATCCATTGGGCCAATTGTAACAGACAAGAGTTCGATATATCATTGGTGCAACAGGTCGATTTAATCTGACATCCACGGCACCTTTTCTAACTTGGCGATTATTCGTAATGACTCCAGCGCCACTTGGCGGCCTTTTGTGGCAATAGTATTGCCAATACATATTTTGAATATTAGCCAAAGTGGATAATAAATTAGATTTTTAGTAATGACTTAACTCCACCGCCAACTTGCGGGTGAAATTGTGAAACTACACTCAAAAGTACACAAAGAACTTCGTTAAAATCGGTCCGGGCATTTAGGAGGATTTCACTCGCCATTTTTCTCCATGACTATAAGATTGATTTCATATATTGCCGTACCAAGTTCCGGTATTCTACCATGAACACTTCCTTACAGATATACAGTAAGAAAAAAAAGTAAGTGCGCCTGGGCCACACTAGAGAAGTNATTTCATATATTGCCGTACCAAGTTCCGGTATTCTACCATGAACACTTCCTTACAGATATACAGTAAGAAAAAAAAGTAAGTGCGCCTGGGCCACACTAGAGAAGTGGAACTTACGTTACTTATCTATTTTGTCTCATAACCAATGTATACATACTAGGGATGTCAATCCCGGGATCCCGGTCTTTTTGAAGTCCCGAATATCCCGGGATTAGTCGATTTAAATCCCGGGATTTCTGGAAACAATTTTTTTATTTTTTTGTTAGCCAATTAAATTTTTATCACAAATATCCCCTCTCAAGGGCAAAACAAGAATTTTTTGCAACCCTTAATGCTATAATTTCTTTAAGATCGCATTTCCATCAAAAGAAGGAAAAATTTTGCTTCGCTCAAAATGGAATAGGTGATGCACTTATATATTTATTTTTTACTTAAATGTGTTAACTTTTTTATTATTACTTAAATATACTGATAATATCTTAAATTGATCTCAAATAGTGATTTAAGAAATTTTATATAGTTACATAGGCAGTTACTGCTGTACCTAATACAGTCACTTACAACAATATTTTGCATCGATTTTTTTTGCTATATTCAAAATATTTTTCATGGTATTTTTTTGTTAATTAAAAAAAATATATAGCTCATTTTACAACAAAAATCATGTAAATCAAAATTTCACACTTTAGAGAAAGTTGGTTTAAGTTCACCAAATTATCATAAAAATATCAAACTTTTTAATCATAATTTTTACAAATAATTCTATTATGCAGTTTTATAGCCCATTCAATTTAATACAATAAAGTGCAATTTTAAAGTTGCTAAAAACTCCCTTGATTTTTGAATTTTTTTTACTGACGATGTTGGGCATTTTCTTCCTTATAACGATTTTTTTTGTGGAAAAAAAATATAAAATGTCAACGGGATGTTTTAGCAACTTCAAAATTGCACATACATATATATTTTATTAAATTAACAAAACCAATACCATGAAAAATATTCTGAATATTGCAAAAAAAATCTATGCAAAATATTTCTGTGTACAAAAACTATGTTATAAATTAATGAGGATATGTACATACATACATACATATATGTTTGTCAAATTCAATGTTTGTTTTTTGTTGATTAAAATACTGATTTATCGTCTTAATAAGTATGTAAATGAATTACAATAAATTGTACTTTTTTTTTGTTATATCAATCTGATTTAAAATACTATAATAGGATGATCACAGATGTGTTGCACTTTTTCTTGAATTTCGGGACAATCTCGGGATTGTATTTTCAGATCCCGAAAATCCCGGGATCGACAAAACCCCGAAAATTGACATCACTAATACATACACACATCTGCTTTTGCTTAAGGTTATATTTTTTCTCTTTTTTCTGTCTAGATCCCTACCTCTACCCCTGTTCGTTTTATATGTTATTCTGTTTTTCTATTATATTCATTTTTATCTTTATACTCTATCTTTTAATCATTATTTTTGAGCTATGAGTATGTTAAATAAAACATTAAATGTTTTTCTGTTTTATTTACTTTTTAGTTTTATTTTTGTCGATATTTCGCCTTCAGTCTGAAGGCATCTTCAGGACTAAAAAAGGAAAACAATAATTTTACATCATCACAATATAAACCAACAAAAACATACATATGCAGAAGTGCATTAAAACGACTTACACTATTAGCTTTGTCCGGTCGACTAATCTATGTTAAAATGTATAATAACAAACAAGCACGAAGAAGATATTAAACATAAACAGGAAAACTAATAATTAAAATACAGTAATTGTAAACAAAAATTTTTATACAAACAACAATACATAAAGTGCTGAACAGTAAGACTAAGAAATGTTTGTATGTCATCTCAGCAGAACAATGTTGTTGTCCGAAGAAATCTTGGCAGCAGACGGACGATGAGTTAACCATGAACACACGATCACACGACGCCTACACTGTACGTTTGTTGTTGTGCGTTAGAACTAAATTGCGATAAACGTGAGCGCAATTGTCGGTGTCCGTTTTATAGTTCATCCTTTTGTGATTAGGGGTGTTCATAATATGTAGCATCTCTAGAACATAGCGTTTATTATAGATTTTCTCTTCTTGCAAGATTGCTACTTTATCAAAGTCGGGATAATGTCCCGTATCCTGGCAATGAGATGACAAGGCTGTCTTATTGTCCGCCGAATTATTCCTCAACTTAATGTTTGATTTGTGAGCGGAAATCCTTGTCTTTAATTTCGATTTTGTTGTCCCCACATATACCATATCGCATACGTGGGACGCGTCGCCACTGCATGGTATTCTATAAATTACATCAGACTTCTCATTTATTGGAATTTTATCTTTGGTATTTGAGTAAACTTGTTTCAGCGTATTGTCATAAGTAAACGCTATGCGGAAATTGTCCTTGTCATATATTTTTGAGTATTTAATTCTCTCAGATAATCCTGGTACATATGTTGCCGATTTATACATTTGGTTGTTCCCGTCACTATATGATTTCTTTTTACCGGTCTGGACATAGAAGTCGCGGATAAGCTTATTAATTAAGCAATGTGGAAATTCATTTTTCCGCAGGATATCTTTGATAGTGGCAATGTTCTTCTTATGATAATTTTCGTCACTTATCGTGAGGACTCTTGTTATAAAATTTTTGGCGGTATTTCGAATTATTTTCTTCTCATGTCTCGAGTTAAAATTAATGAGCCTCCCTGATGCTGTAGGTTTCTTATACCAGTCAACTGTTAATTTGTTATTTTTCCTTATTATTAGGGTGTCCATGTAGGGTAATTGTCCATTTTTTCTATTTCTAATGTAAATTTTATTTTCTTGTTGTAATTGTTTAGTGTGTTAAGCATCTTGTCAATATTTTCGGTTTTAGCAATTGCCAAGATGTCGTCGACATATTTAGTTAGTAATCGGGGTTTGCTTTCGGCGTCATTTTCAAATTTGATTAATAATTCCTCCATTACTATGTCTGCGATAACCGGTGAAGCGGGGGAACCCATAGGCATTCCTGACTTTTGCTCGTAAATCTTGTCGTTATATTTGAAATAGCGATTCTCTTTAATGCAAAATTTCAATATGGTTAAGAAAAGGTCTTTGGTTAGAGTTGTGTGTTCTTGTATTGAACTCCACTTGGAATCTATTATCTCTATGGCTAAATCCACGGGTATGCTTGGAAAAAGCGAGACGACATCAAACGACACAAGACTTTCATCGTCGTAAATATATGTTTTTCCGATCTTTTCTTTAAACTCGACTGCGTCTTTCACATTAAACTTGGAGGACATTGTTACATTTTTGAGCACGCGGACAACATATTTACATAGGTTATAGGACGGAGAACTGATGGACGAACATATAGGTCTTAGTGGGATTCCTTCTTTGTGAATTTTAGGCAGACCGTAAATTCTAGGGGGATGGGCCGTTTTGCAAGTTAGGTTATTCCTTTCTTTTAAATCAATCACTTTGTTTGTGTACATTTTCTCTACAATTTCGTTATTTTTAGCTTGTAATTTATTCGTGGGATCACGTTTCAAAACCCTGTATGTCGAAATATCATTGACTATTTTCTGCATCTTTATATCGTATTCCGATTTTTCCATCATTACTGTTACGTTTCCTTTGTCCGCATTGAGAATTAAAAGTTGGTCATTGTTTTTTAGGAACGTCTTAGTAGAATGTAGGGTATCACGAATAAATCTATCTCTAATGGTGATTGTCATTTTATTCAGGTGGTCTCCTATTAATGTCGTCAGATTATTTCTTTCTATTTCATGATTTTCTTTATCTTTAATCGTCTGTATGCAGCTTTCCTCATCTCTTCCATCTTTATACTCTATCGATAACAAAATCGATAATAACGTCCAACTAAATATCGGTAACAAAACCGATAGATAGATAAAAAATCGATGACAAATTCGATAAAAATTTCAACGGCAACATCGATAATACCATTCGTAGCAAAATCGATTAGAAAATCGATAACAAAATCGACAAATATCGATAAAAAAAATTGATAAATATCGAAAGCAAAATCGATAAATGTCGGTGAAAAAATCGATAAATAGCGATAACAAAATCGATAAATTCGACAAAATCGATAAGTATCGATAACCAAATTGATAACAAAATCGATAATAATCGATAACAAAATCTATAAATATCGATACAAAATCTATAAATGTCGGTAACAAAATCGATAAATATCGATAACATAATCGATAAATATCGACAACAAAATCGCTAAGTATCGATCACAAAATCGATAAATATCGATAAAAAATGTCGCTTACAAAATAGTTAAAAATATCGATTACAAAATCGATAACAAAACCGATAAAAATATCGATAACAAAACCGATAAAAATATCGATAACAAAACCGATAAAAATATGGATTGTTTTATCGATAAGTCTCGAGAATCCCGAAAATTTCTAAAATCCCAATATAGTTCCCAGATTGAGTCTCTCTGTCAATTACCTTTATTTTAATCTTTCTTCACCTATCTTCGTTTTTACTTTTACCGGTATCCTCATCCTCATCTTTGTTTTTACTTTTATGTTTATCATTTTCTTCATCTACATATTCCCCTTCACCTTTGCCCTTATATATATAAGTAAAATGTTTAAATTTACCTTGGTCTTCATTTTTGCCTTTATCTTACGCATATGTGCGTACTCAACTTTACTTTCATTCTTGTACTGGTATTTTGTAAGTTGTATTCTTTAACCTTTTATTAGCAATTTTTTGTTAAATTAATACCATACACTCAAGAAGCACTTGCTTCAGCACCAATAATTTCCGTTGCACCATTTCCGTTGCACCATTTTATTAGCACTTTTTTGTTAAATTAATACCATACAGTAAATAAGCACTTGTTTCAGCCCCAATAATTTCCGTTGCATCATCTCCGTTGCACCATCTCCGTTGCACCATTTCCGTTGCACCATTTCCGTGTGCAATTTCCGTTGAATTTGCCAATTTACTCCCAACCAACCAACCGCCGCTAAAGAAGTTTCACTGCAAAACTCGGTTTGTATAGGAGGTGCCACGTCCCCTTTATATATCGGAATTTTTTCAGCCATCCTTGGGACGTCTGAAGCAGGTGTCCGAAATTTCAAAATAATCTGTTCGGCCGTTCTGGAGCTTTGCGAACACATAAAAAACGTCTTGCAAAATATATAGTATTATAGATTATGGATTATAGATTATAGATTATAGATTATAGATTATAGAAGATTGGTATGAATTGAAATGATTTATGAGTGTCAGACGAAAGAGGTTTAAAAAGGTTGCCAACTGTTTAAAATGTTACATTCAAACTATTCAATAATTTAAATGAATTATTATAAAATGGGTATCAATCGAAATAACTTTTAATGGGCTTCATTTCAAAACTACATGTAAGAGGTTTCCATCTGTTTAAAATCTCAAATTGAGTTCAGGGAATAAGTTAATTAAAAAAGTATGACAAGTGAGAAGTTTAAGAAAGTTTTTGTTTGAAAATATTTTGAAGATGGTTAAACAAATTTTAGACCTCCTGTTTTTTAATTGAGTTTTCTTGAAATAAATTTTACTCAATGTAGCACGTAGAAATTTCATACACTCAGCAAAGCGTGTGAGGGCGATCTACTTTAGTATAAATACTTTTTTTTTAAACAAATGAAAATTTAAAGAATTTCTCCGCCTGTCAGAAAAATTATAATACCAGCATACCACGCCGAAAGTATTCAAGCTAGAGATGGGCACTTGAATGATTTTGCCTCACGTTCACGCACGCTCACACGATGATGGTTTTGTAAGTCACGTACACTCACGATCTGCTATATTTTTTTCAATCACGTTCACGCACGGTCACGACGCCTATTTTTTTAATCACGCACGCTCATGCACGCTTCTTCACGGACACATATATATTTTTTTTCAAATTGGAACTTTTTTTTATATACATAAATAGCATTTCATATAAATAGGCCTTACCGCACGAGTATTGTTACAAAATTTTGGACAAACACCTTGCCTGGCATGAACGTACAACATATGTATGTATATATTATTATTTTTTGAACAAATTTCATAAAAAAGAATTCACATCAATATTCATTTAATGTGATTTTAAAATGACATTAGGGCATATTTTTGTTTAAAAATAATATTTTGTCGAGGATTTCACCAAACAATCGTGTACGTCTTTCTTATAAAACTCTACCTGACACAGAAAAAAACGCTTTCAATAGTTGCTGAGCTAGCTGGTATGTTTAAAATTTGAAAGGCTTCTAAGAAGTGGAAAATATTTAGCTTACTCCCAAAATTTTAAAACATCGTCACAACTTTTGTTTTCTGATTCTTTTAAATAAATCTATATTTCCGCATTAATGTTTTCAAAAACTGTTTCTGCAGATTCATCTGTTCTTCCTTTGAATTCGTCAAAAGTGAATATGTACAGTAAATAAGTTAAACAGTACATAGTAGTTAACGATCTTAATTTGGTTGAAAATACACATACATATGTATATTAGACTGCATCACTCGCTACTATTTATAAAATCTATTATATTTTAAAACTTGCAACAAAATATTTCGGAAAATTTTTTTATTAAAATAGCTTCTTAAAGAATTTAAATTAAAAATTATGAGGTACTATTGGAAAGGTATCCTTTTTATTTCTTTGCAAACAAACTCATTCAAAGTATGAAAGGGAAAGGTAGGATGAACGAGCGTCATGCCAAGTTGAATTAAGATGTGTTGGTATTTAAAAAAACAACAATTAATGATTTTTTTGCACAAAAATACAAAGAGTGGGAAAATACCTTTTCAATAATACCTCAAGACTGAATCGGAATAGTTTTGGTTCAGTTATTCAAGTTTTTCTTAAACCAATCTTTAAAAAAAATCTCATTATTACGATTCCGTTGAAAATATTTTTAAATATTTTTATGCAGATTTTTTAGGCTTAAACTTTTTTGCCATTTGATCGATTCAAAGTTCAAAAAGTTATTTAAGAAACTATTTTTACTCATATAAAAAAACTCCTTTTTTGGAGGTATTTCTAAATCGGTCCAGCTCACGTAAATCTTAATATTTTTCCGAAATAGTTTGGTGGACGTCTTCAAATATAATAAATTTTGTAATTCCGGCGGAAAACCCGCTACTTTTTTTGGTGATGCACTCTAATGTACATATGTACATACATACATATCAAGCCTTAACCGCCAAAAATATGTAAGAGACATTTTGGCAAAATTTTAATTTTGATGCTCTAGGAAGATTTCTGCATCAAAAAGAAAATTTTGAAAAAAATGTCTACATCTTTTTGGGCGGTTGGGGCTCGATATGGGAAAATTACGTGATTGACGCAAAACTAACTCACGCACGCTCACGTAAGCAAAAATTTCAGTCACGCACGATCACGGAAGTTACGTGATTTTTCTCTCAAAACCGCACACGCTCACGCGTGAAAAAGCGTGACACGACGTGTCACGTAGAAAATCAGGTCTTTTGCCCATCTCTAAGTTAAGTCGCACTAAAGTTGTGATTGTGAATAAACTACTGTTATCCGTTCACATGTTTTTTTTTTAGTGAATGCTGGAATACTTTCGGCGTGATATGCTGGTATTATAATTTTTCTGACAGGCGGAGAAATTGTTTAAATTTTCATTTGTTTAAAAAGCTAATTTTATTTACATTAAATTTTAAATTTTCAAGACGAAAAAGATTAATTTTAGTAGGGTTGTATGTCTTCTCCCCATGTTTAAAAAATCTTCGCATTCCAATTTGTATTTTCAAAATAAGTAAATTCGGAATTTTAAAGCTCTCATCCCCTAGGAGTGATCTATATCGAAAAAATATACCCCTATTATTTGATTTTGAAATCAAAAAATATTTAGAGGTCGCCCAAGGCGCTTAAAGTTTCCTATGTATTTTATATGGAAAAAAACAACTTTTCGTAGACAAGGTATAGAATTCTTTAAACTCAAAATTTTTCGATCGGAAAACTCTGGTTCTCTTCAGAAGACTTTCAGGAACAATACCCAATTGTTTATTTCACCATTTTTTAATACCAACGATTTTTTATTTATCCCCCATTGTATTTTCTGGCATTTTCTGGTGGTTTTGATGGACCTCTAAAATATAGTTACAAATGGATAAATAAATAATNTTTTTTATTTATCCCCCATTGTATTTTCTGGCATTTTCTGGTGGTTTTGACGGACCTCTAAAATATAGTTACAAATGGGTATTGTTCCTGAAAGTCTCCTGAAGAGAACCAGAGTTTTCCGATCGAAAAATTTTGATTTTCAAGAATTCTATACCAGTTCTACTCAAAGTTTTTTTCCATATAAAATACATGGGAATTTTTTGATTTCAAAATAAACAAGTAAATTTTAAGCATACAAGTAATTTTTAAGCAAAACACAGAACCGGCTTCAATTCTTTCATCTCAGCTCATGAAGAGAAACAGAGTCTTCCGATCGAAAAATATTAGTTTTCAAGAACTACATACTATTTCTACGAAAAGTTGTTTTTTTCTATATAAAATACATGGTAAACTCTGAGCGCTTTGAGGACCTCTAAATGNATATTAGTTTTCAAGAACTACATACTATTTCTACGAAAAGTTGTTTTTTTTCTATATAAAATACATGGTAAACTCTGAGCGCTTTGAGGACCTCTAAATATTTTTTGATTCCAAAATAAACAAGTAATTTTTAAGCAAACAAGTAATTTTAAGCAAAAACAAAAACGACTTCAATTCTCATACAAAAAAATAAATACATATATGTATATTTCATGATCCAATGATGGGTTCTAAACCAGATTAATACAAGACCACCTCTGAGATATTGGCTTTCCGATGCAAGAAGAATTATCGAAATCGGTTGACGTGGTCCAAAGTTATACGGTAACATACATAAAAAAAAATAAAAATTCCGACGAACTGATAACCTCCTCCTTTTTTGGAAGTCAGTTAAAATATAGGGGTATATTTTAAAATTCCGACTTTACGAACTTAAGAGTATACGAAGACGAATAAAATGACGAATAGAAAACTAATACTAAGACAAAGTTGAATACGAAGAACAATATAATGACGAAGACTTAAGCTAAGGATAAGGCTCCACAGTGTGGAAATTTAAAATTTTTCTTGACAAATTCTAATATCTCGGGAACGAGAACAACTAGCGAAAAAATTAACATCGTTTTAAGGATTTTGAGATGGAGAATTCAGGAAAAATCAGAGACCATACCGGTTATGCATTTTATAATAAAAGTCAAAAAATTTAAGTTAGTTTTTGACTTTTCTTATTTTGAGCAAATAATACCGGTTATTTCTGCTTCTTATTTTTTTAAGGCAACGCGATTCCTTACAACTTAAAATTGATTGATTGATTGATTGATTTTTAATAATTTTTTTCTGATGCATGACGCATTTTTTCCATACAAAAAAATTGTCGAATACATTTTG
This sequence comes from Rhagoletis zephyria, assembly GCF_001687245.7. Lineage (NCBI taxonomy): Eukaryota > Metazoa > Arthropoda > Insecta > Diptera > Tephritidae > Rhagoletis > Rhagoletis zephyria. The sequence continues at coordinate 204,175 of NW_016157267.1, read as the reverse complement.
TATGAAAAAAAATTGTATCACTTCTTTTCCTTTTCATTTGATATATAATTGGATATCATTAATAAATTACTTACCGTTCATAGTTATAAACTTTTTATAGAAATATCGCAGAAGCTCACCTAATTTCCTTTCGTTTGATACCAATATTAGATATCTTTAAATATTATTTCAATACGTGCACCATTTTTTAAGTAGGTGGCAACTACATATGTATATTAAAAACACGATCATATTAATTTAGTTTAAAATCTTTTCGTCTGAAGCTCACTTTGTAACATATTAATTAGCTAGAATAAATAAATAAATAAATTAGAATCTATATGACAACCACCGAAAATTCGCATACAATTACACAAAAGCCCTCTCAACCAGCTTTCATTTGATAGCAATATCGAATGTCCTTAACATATTACTTACCATTCATAGTTATAAATTTGTTTAATAAGAGGTAACTCTATTAAAAACCGCAACATATTAATTTAGTCTCACACCCCTTTCGGTTGATGCCCATATTGTGACATTTTACTGACTATCATATTTAGACTATGCATTTTTAAATAGGCGGCAACCCTTTTAAAATCCAAAACAGGTCTGTAAGTCATATTTTTCATCTGACGTCTCATTTGGAAACGCGACAGAACGGTGTAAATCTGATGCACTTTTCAAAACAATAAGACGTTCTTTCTTGCAAATTTTAGATCAAGCCCGTTTACATGGCACCTTATATTTTAAATTGCGCGAACGATGTAAGGTTTATGATTTTAGAAGCAGGTGGTAACCCTATCCAAAAACTGAAACCTTCTTGCACATCTACAGGCCCAGCCCTACTATTTGTCACCTCTTCTATTTTAATACAGCGAACGGTGTAAGTCTTCTATTTTAGATGCAGGTGGCAACATCGGCGTAGCCAGAATGAAATTTAGGGGGGGCTCGACCCTATTAAGCTGGCATTTCAGGGTACTATTTTATATATATATAAGGAAAATTTGAAAGTTAGGGGGGGGCTCGAGCACCCCCCTGCCCCTACCTGGCTACGCCCATGGGTGGCAGCCTTATTCAATAAACTGAGACCTTCTTGCACATACACAGGCCTAGCCGTTTCATTTGGCACCTATTCTGTTTTAATACAACGAACGGTGCAGATTTTATAATTTTAAAAAGGGTGGCAACCCTATGACTCATAGTACATACATCTAGAGGCTAAGCCCTTTAATTTGGCCCCCCAGTTTCGAAAATAGAATAATTGGTGCAGATCTGATGCCGTTAACAAAAACTCCCTTCATGTATTGTATGTATACATACATATGCATATAGATTTGAACTAACCCTGGTATTTGGGTATAGGGGTTATTAAAATCCTTGTAGGAGCTTCAAAACTATCACATTCCAATATACACAGCTCTGGAATACTTGATTTTTAACTTTGACCTTTATTTTTTCAGGCAAAGATAAAAGTCAACAATTACCGATTATTTTCTGCTCAAAAAAAATAAAAGGCAAATTTTAACTTTTATTTTTGCCTTAAAAAAATAAAAAGCAGAAATAACCGGTATTATTTGCTCAAAATGATAAAAGTCATATTTTTAAAAGTCATGGAGGAATCAGAATCTACAATGAGAGACGAGTCTAATGGTACCTTTGAAAAAGCTATAGCACAAATTTTTCACTATGCCTCTTTGATATCAAAAATAGTTTCGCTGGATGAAAAAATTACCTTGACCTTTAAATTCTTTAATTTTTTTCCTATCTTGGCCTGAAAACATTATGCAGTGAACTTTTCAAAAAGCTTTAAACACATATTTTTGCTATTCTTGTGTCAAGGAATACATTTCCATGGTCGCAGGAACCGAAAAAGCATTAAACTTTTTTTTTAAGAGTTCATTATATTTAATTTTTTTAGGTAAAAAAATAAAAAATTAAATAAAAAAAATTAATTTTGAAGGTCACATTGAATAAAAAAATACCTTGACCTCCAAAAGTGAAAATTTTTATGTTTTGTCTTTTTTTACTTAAAATGAGCATGTAATGTATTCATAAATAAAAATTTAAATGCATTTTTCGGTTGCATCGACCAAGGAGGTGGATGCTTAATACAAAGGCAGCAAAAATGTGTAGTTTAAACTTTTTCAAAAGTTCACTACATAGTATATCAGGTCAAGAAATGAAAAAAATTTAGAACCCCCTCCATTTGAAGGTCGTTTGAAAGGTCAAGGAAATTTTTTTATTTAGCGGAACTATTTTTCCTGAACTCTATATTTTAAAGACCTTACAACGCTTTTGATTTTTTTTCCCTAGCTCTTCTAGTTCTCGAGATATTAGAATTTGTCAAGAAAAAAGTTCAATTTCCATACTGTGCGCCCTAGGGTAGTCCAAAAACAGTAAAGTCGGAATTGTAATGCTCTCACCCCCTCGGATTGTTCTATATTGAAAAAAGTATATCCCTATTTTTTTATTTTGAAATCAAAAAATATTTAGAGATCGCTCAAAGCGCTCAAAGGTTTCCCTGTATTTTTATATGGGAAAAAAGCAACTTTTCGTAGAAATGGTGTAGAATTCTAGAAAATAAATATTTTTCGATCGGAAAACTCTTGTTCTCTTCAGGAGATTTTCAATAATAGTACCCAATAGTTTATTTAACCATTATGTAATACTAACGATTTTTTATTTGTCCCCCCATTGCATTTTTCGGGGTTTTCGTGGGTTTATGGGGTTTTCGTGGGTTTAAATTATAGTTGGAAAAATGGAAAAAATATTGATTTGAAAATTCTATACCATTTCTACGAAAAGTTGTTTTTTCCCCAAATAAAATACCTGTAAAACTGTGGGCGCTTTGAACGACCCCTAAGTATTTTTTGATTTCAAAATAAAAAATAGGAGTATATTTTTTTCGTTATAGTACAATTCTAGGGGGTGAGAGCATCAAAATTCCGACTTTACTTTTTCACATGCATTTATGGACCACGCTAGTGCGCCGCCTATATAACGGAGTTCGCATTTCTAGATTAGAGGATGTTATATCTTTCAAATCGGGTATGTTTCATTGAAATTGAGCGAACGATGCCCTCAAAAAAGGGGGTTCAAAATTGTATTGTGGTGTATATATATGTATAGATGTATACTTGTAGACATGGGCGTAGCCAGACCGAAGTTTAGGGGGCCCTATACAAAAAAAAAATTCAAAACAAATAACTTACTAAAAAATTGTTTATTATAGCTTAAAATCATTGTAACCAATAGTGGTAAATATGTTGTACAAAAATATATAAACAGAAGTTCACAAACGTTGATATAAAACTATTCGTGGATTTAAATAGTTAACTTTTTACTGTGCACTTTTATTTTACGAGGAGGAAGCATCGGAAGACTAACCCCGTCAGTGTGAGACTTTAACCCAAACTAAACTTCCTACCGTAATGTACCGTTACACTCCCGGCACCACCGTCAAGGATTTCGTCGGGATTATAACACTGTGTGACTGATAAGCAGGGGACGGATTTTTAATACCTAAAAACCTATAAAAAAGGCAAAATAAAATATGTAACGAAATAGGCTGGAAAAGGCAAAATAAAATAGCGAAAAAGGCAGGAAAAGGCACTAGGTATTGCAAAAAAAAAGGAAAATAAGGCACTAAAAAAAGACAGAAAATACGAAGAACAATCAAAAAATACATTTATTTTAGAAATGTTTATATTACAAGTAAAAAGAGAAAAACTATGAACTAGTTTCATTATATGAAAAATTTGTACTTTGAATCTTTGACTATTTTATCCTTTCGAGTTTCTAACTGGTTTCTTTCTGGCAGCATTTTCATTAGATTTTCGCGAAGAAAAGCCTTGAATGTACTAAATGTGCGCTCGACGTAAGTTGAGACAAGTGGAGCCCAATTTAAATATGGAACGTTTTCCTCGCCCTTTACAATTTTATCCACACCCCTTATTGTCTCCAAGCCTACGTTAGCTGAGAAAACGGCTTTGAATTTTTCCAACACCAATTTGGCAAGAGGTCCCTGCGCTTCTATAAGCCGCATGGGCATGTGTATATTTTTTAATCTTAAAAAAAAAATTTAAATGCTATAGTCACTTTTTTAAAGGTAGAAAAGGCAAATAAAAGGCAAATATCTTAAAAAAGGCAACATTAAATGTGTATATATGGAATCAGGGAAAGCTAAATCGTGGACATTCTTAATCGAATATACTCTATCTCTTTAGCAGAAAAAAAGGCAATTTCCATAAAATTCGTTCCCTGCAGATATATCTATTCTCTTCTTCTTCTTCTTCTTCTTATATGGCGCTGTAACCGCCAAAGCGATTTTGGCCGAGTTCAACAAAGCACGCCAGTCGCCAACGCTAATAGGCCCATAAATCTTGCGCAAAATATTTCTCTCGAATACTCCAAGAGCCACCTCATTATGCTTCTGCCAATATACCAGCACGGGCATGATGAGTGGCTTATAGAGTGTGGTTTTCGTACGTGGAAAGCAAGAATGATAGAATACAAGATTGAGCATTCCTGCGGGTGATGACGTCAAGATAGCAACGAATAGGAAAAAATAATTGGAGATGGATGCTAAAATGACGTCACACGAACAACTGATTCTGTCAAATTCGCCAAGAACAAAGTAGCGGTACTGCTGATTGCGCCACCTCTGTCTCCCTACATCGTGCGTAGAAACAGGACTTNATACCAGCACGGGCATGATGAGTGGCTTATAGAGTGTGGTTTTCGTACGTGGAAAGCAAGAATGATAGAATACAAGATTGAGCATTCCTGCGGGTGATGACGTCAAGATAGCAACGAATAGGAAAAAATAATTGGAGATGGATGCTAAAATGACGTCACACGAACAACTGATTCTGTCAAATTCGCCAAGAACAAAGTAGCGGTACTGCTGATTGCGCCACCTCTGTCTCCCTACATCGTGCGTAGAAACAGGACTTTACTCCTGAATTTGCCTACTCAGTCCAAAGTAGTACTTGTTGGCAAGAGTGATTCTGCGTTGGATTTCCATGCTGACATTATTATCGATGTTAATGCTGTTTCCCAAATAAACGAAATTCTCTACTTTCTCCAAATTATAACTGTCAACAGTGACGTGGGTGCCAAGGCGCGAATGTGCTGATTGTTTGTTTGATGACAGGAGATACTTCGTCTTGTCCTCGTTTACCACCAAACCCATTCGCTTTGCTTCATTGTCCAACTTGGAAAAGGCAGAACAGACTTTGCGGTTTTTCTTACCGATCTTGTACTAAATTGTTCCTTAGCTCCTTTTAGTGCTGTCGAAAGCGGCTTTAAAGTCGACAAATAGGTGTTGAGTGTCGATCCGTTTCTCGCGGGCCTTTTACAAGATTTGGCGTATTGTGAATACCTGGCATGTGGTGCATTTGCCGGGTCTACAGCCATACTGATAAGGCCCAATCAGTTCATTGACGGTGGTATTCAGTCTTTCACCCAACACATTCGATAAGACCTCGCAACCTGCTTATAAGGCTTACCCCGCGGTAGGGATGATAAATGAGTTTTTTAATTTTGTACCAAATGGCCAAAGAAAGTGTACTAAATAAGCCGAAAAAGTACCAACATTTAAAAGACCATACATACAGAGTTACATATACATATGTTTTTAGATTTTCTGTATAAAAATGATGATATAAAACATGGCGTTTCGAAGGTGGAAAACATAAGTGCAAATCAATTGTTTGAAGAGGCCACCAAAATGCCAAGGTAATCAAGAAAAGCATATAAGTTATACTTATTAAGTGCTAGTAATACAAAAATTAAGAATAAATCCGTTGCATTTAACGGAATGGAAGTTTTACAAAAATATTTTGCAAAATATTTCCTTTTATAGAAATAAACAAGTCAATAGCAGTGTTCTCGTACCTAAAATCTTGCAAAGTGTGGGAAATCGAGCGCGTAAAATGATACTGAGATTTGCCAATTTCTGCTGGAAAAAATTTTACCTACAAAAACTTACAAGTAAATGTCTGCTGACCACAACATGTGCTCGTGAATAAACAAAAGAAAGGAAGAAAAGTTTAGTTTAGTTAATTTACTATTAATCTCTAATTTTCTAATTTCCGTGCGTCTACCAGTGTGACCGTTTTGATCCAAGCGGATCAAAAGTGATACATTTTTCGATGAATTTTGGAGAGATATTTTTTTTAAATCTTGATACTTTTCCAAATACAAAAGAAAAAATCTGTAAATTTGTATGCATTACAAAACATGTCGTGCACCTGTGGGAACGTACATCCAAAACTTCATTGTCGTTCACTGAACGAACCTTTCATGTCAAAATGTGAATAAACGAACAATATCACAGCGTTGAATTTTTTTCGCTATATTCAATAACAAAAATTAGGGCTTGGTACTCGGTAACTCGGTGCTCGGTAAGGCCCTGTTTGCACAGGAAAACACCAATGTCGTGATAGCCATGTCATGTCATGGGCTGCAATATATCAGCGCTTATTGCTTGACACCTATTGCACGCAATTTGATAGTTTGACAGCCATATTTTCACTTGAAAGAAAGCGTGCTGGTGGTAGCATCGATGAAATATTAATATTAAATCAAAATAAAAATTTCTTCCCTATTGGATTATTTATGATAAGGTTTCAGGAAGTTATCCAGCAAGTTTTTTGAGGTTTAAATGTTTTTAAACACCGAAATTTGGAGAATGTTGTCTGGCGGCGTCATGCGGCAAATGCTTATACATATCATGACATCACAGTCCCCATACACAAAAACTTGCAATCATACTGCTCGTCAAAATGACAGGTTGGTAGGCCATCGGTGTTTGCATGTGGAGTTTTGCGGTAAATTTTCCCCCATGTATTTTGTTTGTGTAAAATTATTTTAGTATCGCTTTACCGGTTACTGAATTATCGTGGTGGAAGATTGATAATATTTCTGGCAGTTGGTAGACTGCAATCAGCTGTACGATATTCATCCAATTTTGAATCCGCCCGCTGCCGAAAGGCATAACGCTTTTGAGTAAATAAAATTCCTTCAATTTTTTGTTACAATTTACTTTTTTTATACGAAAAACGCTACGAATAAGCTGTGGATAAACATAGTTTACCAGACTAAGGAGTGGCTAAACGTGGCAATGCTAGCTCTTTTTCTACGCATTTTGCTGTCAAAGTGCGAAATCTAAAGTCTACTTTCCCGTGTTAACAGTCAGAAAATCCTTTTTGCAGATTTGCAGAAATCACTTTCGGCAATAAAAATTGCAAAGTGTAACTGCAACTAAAATTACGCAAATCGCTTTCGGGAAATAATTTCAACTTGCTCGTGCAATAAATGTTAAATTGTTTTGGAAAATGGTTTTTCATAAAAATCATTGGTTTTATTCCATATTGTTGCTTTGATACTTAAATGAAAAAAAGTGATACATATTGATACATTTTCAGTCTCTTTTCTGCTACAATTTTTCACAAGCCCGCGGTCACACTGGCGTCAACTATGGCTGCCGTATAAAATTATTCAATTGTGGATGAAAAAATTTGTTGGACGGAATTTACGCAAAATATTGAGAAATATACCAAAATAGATAATAATGCAGAAAAGTTCTGACCGAATTTGTCAGTTGATCGCTAAAACAAAATGGGATAATTTTAAAGACACATTTGTAGCCATATCTACTTAATTTTTGTGAAACAAGGAAGGGTGCTTGGAGGAGATTCTTTTATTTTAGAATGCGTCATAAGTTGGTATCAAAAATATTTGTTAGAAAAAAACTTACTTACCTATCAGAAAGTCAGAATGGCGTAAGTTTTACTGCGTTCAATAACTTTTTCTGATATTTTAGTCTTCCCTCAATTTTACTCGCTATGATTCTTTTATTCTCTGGCTGCTAGTACTTACTGGAAAATTTTATGGATAGACCTATTGTGACAGAAACTTTTTTTATTTAAGTAAGAGTTTCGTTTTTAATAAACACCACGTATTTACTTAAATAAGGTAGAAAAAGATAACTATATTTTTATGCACAAAAATGTATCAAAAATGTCAATGTAGTACCAATGTACTTTTGGCTTCCAAAATGTACCCAAAAAGGACAATTGTATAGGGCTGCCAGACGTCCCGGTTTTCCCGGACATGTCCCGGTTTTAGACTATTTGTCCCGGTGTCCCGGCCCAACCTTAAAATGTCCCGGGTTTCGTTTTAATGTCCCGGTTTTTGATTTGATTGCACAAATTTGAATAAAAGTTCAAAAATCACTACACTAAGAGAAAAAACGCGTTTAATATTCAGAAAAATGTTATGAATAACGCATATTAAACATGAATATTTTCTATTTAATTATCGTTTAAAAATGTTCGTATTTAAAAATAATACTTTCATAACACGCACGCGTGGTGTTGATTCAAACTCAACATTTAAATGCACATTTACATGTCTGGCTGTAGCTGAGTGCGCGAAGATGGTTGCCACAATTTGCTAATTTCCAGAGGGTCCCATTACAACTAGCATGGAATTTAAATATTTTTTTAACTTAATTATTCATTCATTTTTATATGGGCGTATTTGAATTGCATATTTCTATACTAAATACAAAAATTTGTATACTTAAACGTATTACGAGATGGGTTGGTGCTCTTTCATATGCGTATTTTTTTAATTGAGCACGCTTTTTTAACTCTAAACTTCTTTCTCTCAGTGCACCGGTTTCATTTGTGAAATAGTCACATTTCGAGATAGTTGAACTTTGCACAAGCAATAGTTGATGATTAGTATATGTACCTAAATACGTTCAAAATGACGTGCACAGAGTTTTACAATTATATTAAGGAAAATACAGAAGTTTTGAAACAAGTTCACAGCAACGAAAAATATGACTGATATTTTAATGTTATCTTGTACTTAAATTTTTTTCTTTCATGAAACCTAGAGTACTTATAAGTACAGTGGCGTACAAAATCATTGGCTCGGAGGCTCTTTCATCAGATCACAATTTATAATCAGATCTTTTAGAAAAATTTTGAAAATGTGCCTTTTGAGCCAAATAATAAAGTGCAAGTCTGAAGTTGCCAGCAAATTTCGTTGATTTTTACCATTTATTTTTTTTGCTGACAGTGTCTTCCATATAAAAAGAATTATCGAACATAGTTTGTATGTAAGAAACTCTCAGTAAAAATAATACCAAAAATCCACTAAAATTTAATGGACTGCAAAACTTGATTTTAAAATTTTTTATAAAAAGTCTGATTAGAATGTTGCAAATTTATTGAATTTTCCCGAGTTTAGCACAAAGTTTAACAATTTTATTTTTATGTTTTTTCATATATTTAGCATAAACTGTATTTTTATAAAGAATAACAAAAGGTTCATGCATTGTGAAAAATTCTCTGTGCTTTGGTTGTGATAAGTTGTTTTGTTTTGTTGGCGTACGTTGTAATGATCTCATGATCTCATGTTTTTATGTTTTTGTTTTTGTCTGTCAAAATAAAACTTCACTACATCCTTTCGCACGTCGAAATGAAAGAGAAGGGAGCAAGAGACCCTCCCTAAAGTGTCCCGGTTTGGCAACAGAGATATCTGGCAGCCCTACAATTGTACCATCAATTTAATCACTGCCCCGCGGTAGTTGGCACGCATGGCGGGGTCGCCTTTCTTGTGGATTGGGCAGAGCGCACTTGAATTCCAGTCGTCGGGCATGCACCTTATTAGCTCCTTGCCATGGTAATTGAATAGCTCAGCCGACAGGCCGTCAGCTCAAGCAGCTCTGTTACTTTTCATCAGCATAATCGCTATTCGTACCTCGTCATAGTCAGGCGCTGGGATATCGACTCCATCGGCATCGACTGGGGACTCGGGTTCGTCTTCTCCACTTCTTTCAGTGCTTCTGCCATTCAAAAGGTTCGAAAAGTGTTCCCTCCATAATTTGAGTACGTTCTGGACGTTCTGGACTGGTACTAGGTCGCCATGTTTGTTCCTACAGGAGTCTTGAAACCTTCCGTAAGTCGCTCAACACTATGCTTGTCACTCCTCTTCGTACCAGTAATGAGCGGGAAATGTGGTCCACTGATCGCGTATTTCGGTTTGCTGAAAAGTGCTCTCTCACAGCAGGTGTGAGAGTCGAGCGGCGAATCCATTGACCGTCTGTTTTGATTGCAGCTTTTCGACGTTGAACTTTCCTTGCACTATTGGGGCCCTTTTTTGCTGCACCGATGTGGGGTTGTATATTGGCTGCACCAATATAGTGGTGCGAGTCGATGTTTGGCCCTCGGAGTGTACGTATGTACATCTAAACCACTGGAAGCATGCCTTCCGCCTTTCACAACATGCTCGATTTGGATTCCCGTTTTTCAATCTGGGGACAGCCATGTAGATTGAGGGATACTTTTATGCTAGAACCCAGTACTACATACTGCCAAGTTTCGGGCCCCAGCGAAGTCGGTCAGCCTCAGCCCGCTGTTTCTATGTGGAGGCTGAATTTTCCGACACTGGCCAAAGATCCCTTCGTTGCCCACCTTGGCATTTAAATCGGCAAGCACGATTTTTATACGTGTCGGGAGCAGCGCTAATATGTACGCTCTGAGTTGACTGATCCTTGGATGCCTCGTCCTTCTCTTCCATCGCGGCATTGGCACATATGAGCGAGATGTTGAAGATTCTCGCTTTGATGCGGATTGTGGATAGACGTTCGTCCCATCACAAATCCAACACCGACTTGCGCTCCTTTACGTGGCAACTGTAGTAGACGTCGCAAGGTACCATGCTTACCTTCGTCGCCCCGCCCATCGCATTTTATGAATGGGGGTGACGTCAGCCCTTATTTTATGGGACATCAACCAGCCGGGCCCGAGTAAGGGTTCGGATATTCCAGGTGCATACCCTCAAATCATAATCCTTCCTATGTTTACCGTGATCGTCATCAAAAGAAGGGGGTATCATCCGACGCATGG
>NW_016157267.1:191296-193157 GCF_001687245.7 Rhagoletis zephyria | reverse complement strand
CTTTCCTTGCACTATTGGGGCCCTTTTTTGCTGCACCGATGTGGGGTTGTATATTGGCTGCACCAATATAGTGGTGCGAGTCGATGTTTGGCCCTCGGAGTGTACGTATGTACATCTAAACCACTGGAAGCATGCCTTCCGCCTTTCACAACATGCTCGATTTGGATTCCCGTTTTTCAATCTGGGGACAGCCATGTAGATTGAGGGATACTTTTATGCTAGAACCCAGTACTACATACTGCCAAGTTTCGGGCCCCAGCGAAGTCGGTCAGCCTCAGCCCGCTGTTTCTATGTGGAGGCTGAATTTTCCGACACTGGCCAAAGATCCCTTCGTTGCCCACCTTGGCATTTAAATCGGCAAGCACGATTTTTATACGTGTCGGGAGCAGCGCTAATATGTACGCTCTGAGTTGACTGATCCTTGGATGCCTCGTCCTTCTCTTCCATCGCGGCATTGGCACATATGAGCGAGATGTTGAAGATTCTCGCTTTGATGCGGATTGTGGATAGACGTTCGTCCCATCACAAATCCAACACCGACTTGCGCTCCTTTACGTGGCAACTGTAGTAGACGTCGCAAGGTACCATGCTTACCTTCGTCGCCCCGCCCATCGCATTTTATGAATGGGGGTGACGTCAGCCCTTATTTTATGGGACATCAACCAGCCGGGCCCGAGTAAGGGTTCGGATATTCCAGGTGCATACCCTCAAATCATAATCCTTCCTATGTTTACCGTGATCGTCATCAAAAGAAGGGGGTATCATCCGACGCATGGCTTTTTTTCCATTGGGCGGGTTTTAACGTAGCGGGGCCAAAACCCAGCGCCCAAACCGGTTACCTTGACCCTACCTGGCTACGGCCATGCTTGTAGATATCTATCCTTCTCCCAGTGTATCAGAATTTTATGAATATGTCGGCCAAAGCGCAACTCTAATATGAATTAAATCGGTCCATCCGTTTAGTAGTTTGGTTGCATACAATATACAGAAAACTCTATGAAAGTTTGAAATCGCGGCGTATCAACTTTCAACATTTCAATTTTTGGCAGCAACAACAAAAAGTTGTGAATTCTGTTATGGCGACTCTTCCACTCAGAAGTTCCAAAGAGGTACTTTTTACTAGAGCTGGGATACTATCAATAGTACCGCCACTCGATAGTTTTCGAAACGATATTTGACAACATCGATAGTATCGATAGTACTATCGTCGTGAAAGGTATTGAATTGAAATGCTCAATTGCTTGAAAATTAAATATTTAATACATTTTTAAATTACTTTGTAAATTAAAGAGATTATATAAATGATTTTAAATTTGAGTGCATCCAAAAAAACTTCTTATAATAATAAAATAAACTTATTAATTTATGCGTCTGAAATTTTTTTGGGGACTGTGTTGTGAATTTTCTTGCATACAAAAAATTATTGTGATATGTAGAGATGTAAAGAAAAGACAAAGAGAAGGCTAGGTGCCGACGGGTTTAAGATATTTTGGAAAACCGTATTTATGCTCTGATTTCTTTCAAATCCCTTAGTTGGCGCCTAAGTAAAAAAAAACTATATTCCACATACACTATATGTTTTATTCGTGTTAAAAATTCGTTTCAAAGTGATACTACAAAAAATTTTTTTCAATGGAAACTTTAGTAACGCAACGTCATGCAACGTCAACGTCAGATACTCGGGCTTTAAAAAAAGTCAGGAAAGATTTTTATATTTAAAAACTTGGGAAATTACTACGAAACAACTTATACAGATAGTCTTGCAAAATTCGCAGTCTTGCAATTTTCTAACCATATCGCACACCGTCTTCAAAAGAGCCACAACTCAAAATAATACGTTCGCCAAAAAATGCGAAAAGTT
>NW_016157267.1:176663-190874 GCF_001687245.7 Rhagoletis zephyria | reverse complement strand
GATTTTAAATTTGAGTGCATCCAAAAAAACTTCTTATAATAATAAAATAAACTTATTAATTTATGCGTCTGAAATTTTTTTGGCGACTGTGTTGTGAATTTTCTTGCATACAAAAAATTATTGTGATATGTAGAGATGTAAAGAAAAGACAAAGAGAAGGCTAGGTGCCGACGGGTTTAAGATATTTTGGAAAACCGTATTTATGCTCTGATTTCTTTCAAATCCCTTAGTTGGCGCCTAAGTAAAAAAAAACTATATTCCACATACACTATATGTTTTATTCGTGTTAAAAATTCGTTTCAAAGTGATACTACAAAAAATTTTTTTCAATGGAAACTTTAGTAACGCAACGTCATGCAACGTCAACGTCAGATACTCGGGCTTTAAAAAAAGTCAGGAAAGATTTTTATATTTAAAAACTTGGGAAATTACTACGAAACAACTTATACAGATAGTCTTGCAAAATTCGCAGTCTTGCAATTTTCTAACCATATCGCACACCGTCTTCAAAAGAGCCACAACTCAAAATAATACGTTCGCCAAAAAATGCGAAAAGTTATTACGTAGCACATGCTAATCATACGGTTAGTTTTTTTTAACAAATTATAACCGAAATTTGCTCAAGCTTTTGCTGTTAGGTAAATAAAAGCTCTGTGTACATTTTTATCGCATAATTTCAAAAATGACAAATTTTGAGTAGTGACTCTTTGGAAGACGGTGTGCGATATACATATATAAATTTAGATTATATTCTCCGAATACTAATGGATGTACATATGTCCTGCGGGCAGGGCAGTCGAGAGAAATCTCGGGGCCCGGACTGATAAATCACGGTCCCCTATGCATAAATTGTATTAATTAAAAGAATGTGATCAATTGAGTATTTTCCATGAGGGGTTTCTTTAACGGATAGAGTCGGAAACAATTAGCACGAATCAGAATATATATATTGGCGATAAAAGCCTATAACGAAGTAGCAGTTTCTACCGGAAATATCGAACAATATTTGTTTNTGTGATCAATTGAGTATTTTCCATGAGGGGTTTCTTTAACGGATAGAGTCAGAAACAATTAGCACGAATCAGAATATATATATTGGCGATAAAAGCCTATAACGAAGTAGCAGTTTCTACCGGAAATATCGAACAATATTTGTTCCTATAATAAATTAAATTTTTTTTTATTAAAATTTTAATTATAAATATAAGATAAGCTGCCCGCCTATAGGTATCATAGCCCTTACCGTTTTTGAAAATTATTTTAATAAAATATGCGTATCAAAAAGTGAAGAAAGTCTAATAAATATATCGAGTTTTATAGTAGTATACTTATTTTTGATTACCCTTCAAAAATATCTGTCTGATCTTGTATTAAATTATATATTTATAAATATGTACCAAGAGTAATATACATTTCTTCTTTTGAATCTTAGCCTGCGGCGGAAATTTCACGGCGCGTTATGGGGTTATCAAAACCCCATCTTGGCCAAAACTTTACGACAACTCAATGGATTGTACTTGGACAATTAACGCTCCTATGGGTCGTAAAATTGAGCTTGCCATACAAAATTTTAGTGTGGAAACTACTTCTAAAAATTGCCACGATGACTATTTGGAAATACGGTAAGTACATTAATTAAGACTGGGTTGGAGAGTAATTTTATGTGGTCATACGTTAAAATAAGCTACATACATTTACCTACAGTGCTAAGTTCAAATTATTTCGAAATAAAAGCACAAATATTTTCGTGTATAAATTTTTGGAAATTTGGCCTTTAGTCCAACAAAGCAGAAATTGAACATTTTTGAAAAAAATACTCACCAAAATTTTAAACAGTTATTCAGAATATTTAGAAAAGTTTGAGGTATTAAAATTTATAGCCTATTAAATTGTAGATTGAAAAAATGCAAGTCTCAAGTGGCTAAAAATACCGTTGATTTTTTATAACTTTTTCCTGGCGGTGTCACTCATTTTCTTCTATACAAAGTATGCTCGACAATTTTTTATCCCTTTATCACTTTAGATGAAGATCCCTTATGATGATTCTTTTGTCCCTTCAAGGGCTCGATGTCAAAAACTACTTATGTATAAATGAGGTACAGTTTTAAAGTCTTTTAAATATTATTGAGGTTATGAATTATTGCTCCATTTTACCTTTTTACGCGCCAAAAAATTTAGAGTTGAAATTTGCAAAAACATCGATGTTGAGTGAAAAACATCGGTGTCAGCAGCTCATATAAAAACATCGATGCATCGATGTTTCCATCGATCAGCGTTGCCGTTATGTATATAATTTTCCATCGGAGTGCAATGAGCCAAAAAGTGGAGTGTTTTTGGGTTTTCCGTAGAGTCAAAATAAAAATGTTGACGAAGTATTCTTTTTAAATATAAAAAAAAAAAATATTTGTAATTTTGTTATTTTTTTTTAATATGGGTGGAGTTTTAAAAAAACTATATAAATCAAAGTTTCCAAATTTATACCAAATTAGGGACAGTTCAAAGAAATTTCATCAAAACTTTCAACTTTTTAATCTGTATGCAGTTTCATAGAGCATTCAATTTTCGTATAATGTTTTGCAAATTTGAAGTGGCTAAGTATTCGCGTTAGTCCCCTTTCAGACACGTCAAGTCTTGAAAGCAATTTTTTTCGCATTCTCTTTTGTGTTTTCTATTTGCTTCCACACGCGTCAACTTTAATTGAATTCAAGTCCTTGGTTCTTTAAATGGGAAGCAACGAAAAGATCAAAAGAGACAAGAAAACTTGAAACGAATTGACGGTACGGAGGTATCTGTACTCTTCCCCTCTCTTCTCACCTCCTTCGTCTACTAACGAGCAGACTTGAAAGCAAGACTTGACGTGTCTGAAAGGGGACTTCAGTTGTAATATTTTTTTTTTGCCAGGAGAGATGGTTGCCCTGAAAATCAGATGGTTGCTTAAAACGATAATATTAGGTTCATTCCTGTACGCAACGCGGGATCCCGCGGGTGCCTAAAACAGCCCAGAAGTCATTCTCATACTCAGAAAATGGGTAATAGAGCGATCGCAAGTATTGGATCGCAAGTGTCTTCTTCTTCCTGCCCGAAACAGCTTGGACTTTTTCTCCGGGTAGAAATTGATAAAGTGGCAAATTGCATATCAGGTGTTTTGTGTTTACATGTATTTTCAATCGTTATATACTTTTTTATTAATACAATGAAATTTGGGAAACAAAAATTAAATTTTCAACTGTTTTCATTTAAGTGCCGGTAACAAAAACCGAAATGTGGTTTTTCGCGTTCGCGTACTTCTGGACATTGTTCCATTTTTGAGAGAAAATTGTTCGCTTATTCTTTAATAACCGGATCTGATCTGGGTTGTACGGGAAAGAACCTATTATGAAATGCCTGGCCTAGACAAGGTGAAGAAGGCAAAAACATGCCCTTTTACAGGGTTGAGTGTAAGAGCGTGGTTACCTACGAAGGTGTACGTAGCGTAGCGGAGAAGTGACAGCTGACAAGTTCTCCGTTTTTACGTCCGTGGGTAACTGCGCTTTAACATCAAACTCATTTTGCACCGTGGAACAACATTTTTTGAAAGAAACGAAATCACCATTATTTTTTTTATGATCATATTATTGTTGTTTTAAACAGTGGGTAAGGTATTTGCAAATTATAATTTTTTTGCAAACAGCTTACTTATAAACTTAGTAGGTAGGTATTCATTTTTATGTGATGGTAAATATTTAATTCTTATAATCTCAAAATCGGAGTATTTTTGCAAGAGAGGGAGTGACGTAGTGTTCGGCTTAGAAAAGGAGTGAAACACTCCGATCGGAGTAAAATCGGCAACGCTGCCATCGATGTTTCTCCAGCTCTATTAAACGCGTGTAAATTTGATTACCGGCTTTTGTTAACAATTATTAACAATCCAATGATTTTCACTTTAAATAAAGAAGTATGTTTCAAACCCATTTATTTATTGTATTTGGTATTTAGGAGAGCTTTCCTAAAAAAAGCGTGTTTTTTTTACACGCATACGTAAGTATCTGCGCTTAAAATTGTGTGGAGCTCTAAGCGACAAACTTTATATGAGCTTACAATGTATATATGTTACCGGCCAAACCTAATCTTAGGAGAAACTAGTTTTCCCTAGGCTAAACTAGATCAGAGGCGACAGTACTTTTGCGAAGAACACTTTTCCGCGTAGGCGGCCTGTAGTCGTACTTCAAAAAAATAACCCTCTTCAGTCCAACCCTAAGTACGCAGTCCACAATATTGCTGCGTCCAACTTGTTTCCGCATTGAACGGATATATTAGATCTACGTAGAACTAGGTTAGCCTAGAAAAAACTAGTTTGTCCTAAGATCGGGTTTGGCCGGTAACATATACATACTAGGGATGTTGCGAATGTGGAATTTTAGACATCAGCGGATGCGAATGCGGATGCGGGTGTCTAACAGCTAACATCCGCGGATGCAAATGCGAATGCGGATGTCAAGTATTTTTAAGAAACAATTAGGTAAGTAAATTAAGTTACTTAGGTAAATGAAAAAGTGGAAAACTTAGTAATTTTTAATAATGTTTATTTTATTTAGTACTTGTACTTGAGTTTAAAGATTGGAACATTATATGAAATAAAAAGTATTGAGAATTGCATCGGGACCGAAAATGTCGGATATATACTCCTGACTTTCATCTTCACTTGAATAATCTAGCATAATGGCGAGATCGTTGTTTAAACAGTGGTAACAAACAAAACCATGTGTCTCAGGTTTTTCTAAAGCTTATTTAAAAGAATTCTTCATTCTCATTCCTTTGGCTGTTTCAGAATTTGGGGAGCCTGTAACGTCATCAGCGTTTTTTTTTTAGTTTAGATTTTGTAATTGATTTTTAATCTTCTGCGACTGGTTTGAAAAATTTGTGCTTACAGCGAGCTAAATAGGTGGATATGGAAAATAAATTGTTATTTCGCAGGAATAAAAATTTTGAACGAAATTCTGTTTTCAAAGTAGTGGCTTTCAGCCGAATCGGTTCAGAATATTGTTATTTTTTTTTAAAACCCCGTTTTTATAAGCATTTGATTTATTGGAATCACGGATGATGAGGGTCTCAGATAGTTAGGTAATTCTTACCTAATTAAAAGTTAGACCTATAGCCTTTTCTCTATATAGCCAGACGTTGACCATTTCTGCTGGAAATCCATATTGATGGAGCTTAACTTTGGCTTTAAAAAGCAATGAAGAGAGACGTAGGGGAGTTTTACCACAGAGGTTTTTAGCCAAGGATCCAAAGTAAATCTATATGAAAAAAAATATTGCCCGACAAGTAAACAAAATTACTGTTTTTTAAATTTTTCCTAAAAATAAATTTCCCAAATGATTGAAACGAATATATCGTTTTCTTAATTCGCAAAGGCCCTAACCAACACTTTTTTTCGAAACTGCATTTTTTACAGCTTTTGCTAGGATATTAAAACTAATTTTAAAATGTTAGTACCAAAAACAACAGAGTTATGCCACTTTTTAATATGCCCTATCCGTATGAATGATTTGATTTTTGTAATGCTTTTTGCTTCTCATGTAAAATAAACAATTTGCTGGTTAGGGCCTTTGTGAATTAAGGTGACGGTATGTAACATCAAAAGCAAATCAAAATGCAGGTATTTACACATAAAACAAAAAAATATTATTAAAAGGACTATGTTCTCTTTGACGTACGTCAAAGGTCAAGTAAAAGTGGGAAGAAATTTTTAACAAAATTGACCAGTTTTGTTAAAGAAATACTCCCACGACCAAAGGCAAAAAATATTGCCTGCAAATAGTCATTTTGTTTGCCAGATATACGTTTTATCTTTGCACTTGCATAACATTCGCATTCGCAAAAGCTTCGCATTGATAATTGCGAATGCGAATGTTAAAATTAATGCGGAAGCTCCGCGGTTGCGAATGCGAATACGAATATTCGCAACAGCCCTGATACATACATACATATTTATGTAAGCCTCTACCAGACTCGGTGCAATTATTGGCTTTAGTTTTTCATAGGCAAATAAATAAATAATAAAGATGATTGAAATCAGACAAAAACCCTTTTTTCCGCGTGACGGTAGTTTTCAAACAGGCGAACAAAGACAAAATAATTGCAAGTTACCGCTACTTATGCACCATCCTCTTCTAAAATATATGCAAATTTGTATATGGGACGTTCCATACCATAACGGACGCGGTTCACGCTTCATGTGTTTGATTTGTTTCAAATTTTTAGGGTTGATGCATAAACATAAATAATAAATAAATATAAAATTTGAGCTTGATTAGTACATTTCTAAAAACTTTACAGCACAAAAACAAATCGATTTAATAGTTTTCCAAATATCTCGAGAAAAAAAATTTAAAATAAAATTACACATACACACCTCAAAATTCTCCATGAAAAAAAATATTTAAAAAAAATTATTTTCTTGAAAAACTTTTCACATACAAATTTTTTGATAAAAAAAGTAGTTTTTGGAAATATGCCATCTCAAAAAAAAAAAATTAAAAAAATCACAATGGTACACTGAGGGAAAAAAAGGTTTAGAATTCAAAAAAATGTGCCAAAAATAAAAAAATACTCATATGAAAGAGCACCAACTCAACTCGTTTTAAATTTGAGTATGTACGTTGTAAAATATGTCATTGTGAAGTGCACAGATGCTTTTTGTAATTAAGAAGAAAAACAAATTTTTAATTTTATGTTCTGTCTGATGGTAATTGAACTCGGACCCTCTTGGCAGCAACCAATTGTATCAAGCGTCTTTGCACACTCAGCTCATGTGTAATGTAAATATGTTTTCAAATATTCGGTTTGAATCAACATCACAGCGCGCGATTAGTGCATTATCCCAGCCAGCAAAAAATCCGAAAACCGATCTGAAAAAGGACAAAAAAGTGGATGAAGTGCGGATTTTTGTCCGTTTACTGATTCCATTTCCGGATACTTTGACGATCCGTTTTCCCACTAAAGTGTGCGGCAGAAACGTATGTACCCTGCAGTGAAAACCCAAACCAGTTAGAAAAAATACTAGTTCATAAACTAGTATGTGCCTACCAGTTCGACATTTTCGAAGAACTTAAGCGTTCAGCGACATCTGCCTTTAAATTGCCAAAGCCTAAAATAAAACGCAATTAATTGCTTCTCTTACAAATGTCGGCTGTGGCGTCACGTGAAGACTACTGGTTCTGGTTCTGGGATCGCAGGTTCGAGGCCGCTTGGATGTGGTTAAGATTTTTAAAGTTAGATCAATGTAAGTAGGAATAATTATTTCAATTTAAACATAAAGAACAAACTTAAAAATCTAGTTGCATTACAAAAAAAAGAAACAAATATATGGGAAGAAATACAAATACTTGTTCCATAAAAAAATAGATTAAATAAAAAAAAATATTTTTTTTTTTAAATTAAATTTAAGAATAACAAAAAAACCCTAAATAAAAAATATGAATAAAAGAAATATTATAAAAAAATAAAAAAAATGTCCCTGCGCCCGGGCTTGAACCTGGTACCTCAGGCATACCACGCGAGTGCTTTGCTCTGTCGGCCATTGCGAATGTTGGAGCACCGCGAGCAAAAAGGAAAGGAATTGGCAGACTATCTCATCAACTGGTATGATGCTACTAGTATTTCTACTAGAAGATGCTTATGCATAGCCTGACAATTGACATCTCGTAGGACATCGCAATGTTAAAAATACCAGTCGCTAACATTGAAAAAGGATAGAACATGGACTAGTTGGGCTGAAACACAAACTGGTAGAATTCTAGTTCACAACTAGTAGCTTTCCCTGCAGGGTACAGACAACAATATGTGAAACGGATACGTTTTCGGCTGTTTTTTTCTGAAATTAGTCTGATAGAATTTTTCGCTCAATACGCTTTCCTTCTGCCCTTCACAGATACTATTTCATGGTTCTAAAGAAATAAAATAAAATTAGGAAGCGCCTGACGGAATTCGAACCCGGCACATTCTGTAAGCTAACGAACAGCGGCACATTCCTCTGCACGCTCAGCCACTGCCGACTACGCAGGTATGCTTTCAAATGTTTAGCTTAAGCAAATAAAATACAATTATTGCTTTCAAATGACATCATCTTTCTCGAACGTTTTCCGGCTACGAAAATTGATGATAACTTTAGGAGTTTTTTGTATGCGTTTTCGGATACGGAAAATTAAACTAAACTGCACTGTCGGCAAAATTTACGTTTGTTTGCTGGCTGGGATGCCATACCATGTGTGTGTATGTGTGTATGTGTTGTCACCGCTGTGCATGCTTTGTATACATATACTTTCTTAATTACATATGAAAAAGCATCCGAGACGTTCAAAACGCCATCCGTGCAGTGAAAAATGCTTCATTTTAAAACGGGCGTATTTGAATTGAATATTTCCATTATACGTAGTGTATGTATAATGGAAAAATCCATTTTTTTATTACTTTTCACTTGATTTAGGGCCAAATTCACAGTGCGTAGTTAACCACTGATAAGAGTTTAACTATTGATTTTCATATTCACAACGCTCAGTTAACAAAAGTTTAAACCAGCATGCCCCCATAGTTAAACTCTTGTGAAATAAATTTTTTGTTTGTGGAACGAATTTCAAATTTGAATAGAAAAGTATTGATTTTAAGAATTTGTATATTTTCAGGCGATACGAATTTCCATAGCTAACTATGTGACTCTGAATATAAATTCATAATTAAACTCTTGTTGGTGGTTAAGTTAACAATGGTTTAACTAAGCACTGTAAATTCGGCCCTTAAATACCAACATTTTTAAACGGTAATCAAATAAAAAAAATTTCATTTTTACGCGTTTTTTTTCCTCAGTGTATCTCTGAGTATTGCGCAATATTTAAGTGTAGTATTATGGGGTGCACTCTACAATAATTTGAGTTATGAATTTTTTTTTACACCGAAGTTGAGTAAAATTAGCACATTACAAATTTACAAATTTTTTAAATTTTTTTTCGAATGTTTTTGAGTATACAGTCTTATATATTTTCATAGAGAATTTTGAGGTGTGTATGTGTAATTTTTTTCAAATTTTTTTCCTCGCCCCGTTCTGGAGATATTTAGAAAAATATTAAATTGATTTGTTTTTATTTTTGTGCAGTAAAGTTTTTAAAAATGTATTAATCAAGTTCAAATTTCATATATATTTAATATTTATGTTTATGCATCAACCCTAAAAATTTGAAATAAATCAAACACATGAAGTGTGGACTCCGTCCGTTTTGGTATGGAACGCCCCATATGCAAATTTGCATATAACTCAGAAGAGGATGGTGAATAAGAAGCGGTAACTTTCAGTTATTTTGTCTTTGTTCGCCTGTTTTTCCATATAACACATGACCATTTTTTTATTTATATGAAAAGAAAACAGCAACACCCTCCACAAACAAGATTCTAAAAATCAACGGTAATTTTTAACGAATTGAAACTTGCACTTTCATATACTACAATTGAATGGGCTACAAAACTGCATACCCGAAAATTTTCTAAATATTCTAATTAAAAATTTGGAAATTTTGATGACAATTTTTTGAAGTTTGATTAGTTTTTTTGCAATTTGTGCAAGCTCTTAAACTTTTATTATTGTGGTTTCTGTTATAGATTGAGTTATATTTTTAATGAAAATTATTAAAAATAAATAAATAAACATAATTTGCAAACAATATGATTTTGAATTTCGTTGCTAATTACATACATACATATGCACATATGTATGTATGCATATGTACATATGTATGTATGTATGTGCGTATTTTCAATTTGACTGTCATATATGCCGTAACGCTTTTCTTTTAATAGAAATGGTGGGAGTGCAACATCACCTTTAATTGGTAAATACTGTGGAAGTAGTATACCAGCACGCGTACCATCCTTTGCAAACCATCTTTATTTGCATTTTGTGTCTGACTCGCGCATCTCCGACGCAGGATTTTACATTATATGGCAGCAAACGGAGACGGGTTGTGGAGGTAAACTTAACTCGTACCAGGGTTCAATACATTCGCCACATAATGATGATGTTAGCGCCGGCACAGTATCGTGTGATTGGCAAATAACGGTTTCTCATGGTTCTACAATTAAAATTAATATTACAAGCTTTGAGGAGCGCTCGTATTTATGCGGTCAGAATTTTCTAAAGGTATATGACGGAATAACCGTTAACAGTCCTCAAATTGATTTCACGTGTGGGAACAACAAAAATAAAGTTCAACTAAAAACTTCAGCAAATCAGGCTTTAATAATTTATAATTTCGCCGATAACGAAGTTGAAAGTGGATTGCGGTTCTTCATCGATTACGAGAGCAATTGTAATGTCAAGCTTGATAACTTACGTGGTGTGATTGAGTCGCCGAACTTCCCTGATAATTACCCTCCAAATCTGAATTGTTTCTGGGATATACAAAGCGGGAAAAAAAACAAATTTCAAATAATATTTTCCCATTTGGACATTGAAATTCGAGACCAATCTTGCGATTTTGACTATTTGGATATCTTTGATTTACAAAACGACGACGTACTCTCCAAACAGCACTTATGTTCGAATCCCCGCAAAGCTATAATTACGGAAGGTAATCGATTCCAAATAAAATTTGTCACCGATTACTCTGAACATGCAAAGGGGTTTCGCCTGGAATATAAGAGGATTGGTTGTGGGGAACATTTATCGGGAAATTATGGCGTTATAAAGACGCCTAATGCCCCTTACAGCATTGACATGAGTTGTGATTGGTACATCGAGGTTGCAGCTGGCAAAAAAGTTGTCCTTAACTTTGATGATATTCACATCGAATCTGCACGAGATGACTGCACTGAGGATGGTATTATTGTTTCAGAGGAAAAAAATTCTACCAATTATCTTCTAAGGGAGTGTCGAATAGATCAAGTGCCTGTTACCATTACATCACAAGCGAATCACTTATACGTTCATTTTTATACAAGTAGTTTTCGCTCAAGAAAATATATTTCCGGAACTTATAATGCACGAGACTCCTCTTGTGGTGGCATTTTCCGTGGCAACAGTGGCCATATATCATATCCGCCGCATGTCGATGCATCTAGTCTCAATTTGGAGTGTGTATGGCTAATCAATGTTGAGAGTAGTTACGCAATGAATATAGTATTCGAGCACTTCAATATAAGCTGCGATGATACATTTTTGGGGTTTTTCAAAGTGATTGACGATTCCGAGGAACTCATAGAAAAGACTTGTGGCGATACATTGCCAACAAGTAGAATGATTCAGGGCAATAGTCTGAAAGTTATATACAAAAGGAGCGCCGCTGGATGGGGATCATTTTCATTTAAATTCAAAAAGGTGGGTGATATTTATTGATATGTTATTGAAATTAAAATTTGAACCGCTGGATTGTGATCGCTTTGTTGTTGGGATCCAACGTAACTAGCAAGCTCAGCCAGTCAAACGTAGTTCTTATAGTTTTGCAAGATGTTTTAAAAAACGATAAAATAAGGGTATTCACATCGATCTCGTTAGTTTGTTACTTTGCAATTTTAGTAGTAGCGAAAACCGAAAATATCAGATATAGAGTATCGATATCTATTTGTATCGATATTTTTTGTACGAACGGAGTTACATTTTATTTTTTTATGTAATATGTTAATCATCCTCTAGAAATCCTAAACTCCGAATAAAATAACAGTTAGCAATGCAGAAACTGAAAGTAATTAAAATAACATTACACAGCAAAACTATCAGAGAACTATCGATGGGGCTATCGATAGTATCGATGGTTTCATATTGCCGCCACTATCGAATTTTTCTTAGCACTATCGATAGTTGTATATTTTGTTCACACTTTTAGAGTTGAACTATAAAAGATACATATAATATGTTTTTGTTATAAAATGTGTTATTGAAATCTGCGATATCTTTGTGTTTTACACAAGTTCTATTTTGTGAACTTTTTGTTTATACAAATAATCTTTATGGTATTTATTGTTACGAAATAGGCATATTTTGACACAACTTTATCTCCTTTCCCATACCTTTACCGATCATATTATGAGCCAAAACCGGACAGGTAGCCCATTTAGCAGAACATGCATACAACTGAAGATCTGTTCAGATCTGAGTCAAGCGAGAACCCGTTTAAAGTTTCATTTGACAATGTGTTTTCACTTATTTGACGAGAAAGGCCATTTAATTTGACAAAGTGAAAACAAGTTTTCGATAGTATTTATTTATTCTGTTATTAGTCAATGAAAACAAAAAATTCTTACTGACTAAGACGACTAACTTAAGTTACTTAAAATGATTGCTTAAACTTAAAGTTACCAGGCCTCTTGGAAGCGAGATATCCAAAGAATAACATTGATTTAATTCAATTAAAGTTCTGATCAATGGCGCATTAAGAGAATAATACGACTTAACAATTGGAATGAAAAATATATCCACATGCCGAAGACTGCGTGATGGCACATTGAAGCCAATTCTGCTTAAAAGCTCAGGACAGTCGACATAACCTCCTAAAATCTTAGCCACGAAGGTACCTGACAGAAACGCCCTTCTACTAGACAAAGACTTTAAGTCCAGTAGCATACAACGCGAAAGATATGACGGAATTGGTTCCGTAAATTTCATTGAGGATAGTGCAAAACGTATAAATGATTTCTGGATACGCTCTATTCTATTTACGTAGGTAGCATGATAAGGTCTCCAGACAAAAGCAGCATATTCCAGTCGCGATCTTACGAAAGCAGTATAGAGCGTTTTATAAGTATAAGGATCCGAGAAGCAGGAGCAATTACGCCGAACAAAAGCAAGCATAGATAATGNTGACGGAATTGGTTCCGTGAATTTCATTGAGGACAGTGCAAAACGTATAAATGATTTCTGGATACGCTCTATTCTATTTACGTAGGTAGCATGATAAGGTCTCCAGACAAAAGCAGCATATTCCAGTCGCGATCTTACGAAAGCAGTATAGAGCGTTTTATAAGTATAAGGATCCGAGAAGCAGGAGCAATTACGCCGAACAAAAGCAAGCATAGATAATGATTTAGAAACTATGTAGTCAATGTGAGTAGAAAATGCAAATTTTATATCAAAAAACACTCCCAGGTCCTTAATTCTGTCTACAGTTCTCAATTTGCAGTCAGCAATTTGATAAGAGTTTCTCGAAATTAAAAGCTTTTTGGAAAAAGTTATGTGGAAGCATTTGGTTACATTCAAAGATAGACAGTTTTTCTCACACCATAAGTTTAGATTATCTATATCCAACTGAAGGGCGATTGCATCTTGTTTACATTTTATTGATGAATAGATCTTCAAATCGTCGGCGTATAACAAAAATTTGGCAAAAGAGAAACATGAACTAATGTCATTGATGAAGAGCACAAATAGCAAAGGCCCCAATATACTACCCTGTGGAACCCCAGAGCTTGCAGTGAAAGATTGGGAAACCGAGTTGTCAAGAACAACAGTACACACTCTGTTGCATAAATAAGATTCAATCCATGTAAGGAAAGTTGAATGGAAACCCAAAGTAGCCATTTTGGAAATTAGAATTTTATGGGGCACCCTGTCAAAGGCCTTTGCAAAATCTGTGTATATAGTATCCACTTCATAGCCAGATTTAAAGGCTGCATGACAATCATCAACAAATAACGCCAAATTGGTGACGGAAGATCTACCTTGAACGAAACCATGTTGGTTCGGAATGATAATATTACGAACAGCGAAAACTAATTTAGCTTTCACAATGTACTCAAAAAGCTTCGCAATTGAGGTTAGTTTCGAAATTGGTCGATAATTCCCAACATCATTTTTATTACCGTCTTTAAAAATTGGCGTTATTGTTGCCTTTTTCCAGGCATCAATAAATACACCAGAAGTCCGGCGTATTGGTTCAACAAGAGATCCACACTTTTTAAGTAAAATAACTGAAAACCCGTCAGCATCAATTTTCGTAGACTGTTTTAAAGCCAAGATACCTTCTTCAACATCCTTAGATGTGAGAGAGACTGTCCCAAAGGAGAGACATGTGTTCGAGCAATGAGAATCTACATAATCAAATGCGTGAGACTGAACAACGAAATTAGAGCTAAAATACTCAGCAAATAAGTTTGCAGCTTCCTCAACTGATGTCGCTGACCGATTCTTAAAGAATACTGACGTCGGAATACCAGAACAAGACTTTTTTTGCTTAATAAAGTTCCAAAAGG
>NW_016157267.1:173158-174288 GCF_001687245.7 Rhagoletis zephyria | reverse complement strand
AAATGAATCCAGCTTGTCTGAGCAGCGACTTTTAACTCAGCATTTGCATTAGAGCCAACAACACGTAAATCATTTTTTCTATTGGCTTTTCTATTGGAAACCCTGATCCACTCGTTTTTATCAGTGTACAGTTTTGGAGCTGCAGCTGTAATCACACCTACAGTAGAAGACTCGTTTTTGTTGATGTGCAGTTTTGGAGCTGCAGCAGTAATCGCACCAACATTAGAAGACATTGCTTGATCACGAGAGCATACTCCCAAATTACTCTCATTGGATGATGGGTTAACACTAGCTACACCAGCACCTTCACAGATAACCGACCAAGCAGGGGCGGACAGCGTAGGCAACAGAGACGGAGAATTTTTGTTCACAGCGGTTGATTGCTTATTGAGCGACGGCAGAGGATTAGCAACGGCTGGTGGAGCATTGACAGCAGCGGCTGAATTGCACACATCATGATAATTACGCGAAGAGGACAAGAGAGTGTGATTAGCTGCTACTGGTGCANGAGGACAAGAGAGTGTGATTAGCTGCACCAGTAGCTTTGTTTGCGTTGTTAACAGCAGCAGCATTTAGATTATGGCGTAAGTCAAGAGCAGAACTAAGAGTAGCACGGAGATTTTTTACCTCCGTTGTTAGTAGTTTTATCGCATCATCTTTTTCACGAAGGTTACGCTGCATAGATGCGATATCCGAATGCATGTTTTCTGCTTTGGCTGCTAAATTATTATTACTTTCGTGCAAAGCAATGATTAGCTTGTGCATGGAAGCGTTTTCAGCCCTCAGAGAGGCGACTGCATTGAACACCGACAGAGAACTTAGATAGATAGAGAAAGTGGAAACTATTCGCGGACGAAAAATTAACAGCGTTAGAAAAGTTCAAGTCGGAATGTAGAAATTCTGTNGCAAACTGAAAGTGGAAACTATTCGCGGACGAAAAATTAACAGCGTTAGAAAAGTTCAAGTCGGAATGTAGAAATTCTGTTGAATTTAATGTTGATAACATAATACAATGTTGAGCAACATAAAATCTGCTCTTCTTCGTGTTGCGAGCAAATAAACGAACATATGGCAAATCTTTTTTTCATTAATTTGTAATTTTTGTTAAATTTTTTAACTTGTTCTCTTTT
>NW_016157267.1:163216-173058 GCF_001687245.7 Rhagoletis zephyria | reverse complement strand
AAAAATTAAAAAAAAATACCAAAATTCGAGATAACTAATTTTACTGGATATAGAAAATTAGTTGCAACTTTTCACTTTGCTGGCCGAGATTTCTTAAATTTTAGATTTTAGAATTTTGTGTCGGACTGAAAAAGTTGCGCTTGTTGGGGATGAATTTGCGGGGAGATGTGCTGCGGTTGTTATGAATGAATTTATTTGGCCTTGAGAAATACGCGAATGCGTTTATGAATGAAATAGTTCTTGTTGTACTTGAATATGTGCGTGATTATGTATGTACACTGAGTTTTACATATGTATGCATGTGCGTAGTATTTGGCAGAAATATGCACATACGTATGTATGTACATACTTATCTATATATGCATGTATGCATGTATGTATTTATGTTATCAATTAATGGAGTATGTATGAAAAAACATAAGTAACATATTTTTCGATCGAAAGCGTTTATTACAGTTAAATAAGGGTCGAATACTGGTATTCTAACGATTTTTTGTCTGCAATAGACAATTCTGTTCAATAATACAACAATACTACTTTTTTATACATACATATACTACACCAACAAGTTATAACACATCAAAAACTTTAACGCGAGTATCTGCTCAATTATTGGAGATAAAATAAAGACAAGTTGATTTTCCTGTGTATTTTTTTTTTATATTTTAAACAGACTTTCAATAAAAAGCAAACACTTTTTTTTACTAATTTTTACATTCGTAAGTTATTTTATTCTGGGGTCCCACAAACGTATACAAGTACTAGGTGGCTGTGTGAAAATTATGTTAGCATTCCTTAGTGGTGGTCAAACCCCAGGAAGGTTTTGCTCGCTCGCATCGCAATGTTTTCCACACAGGGTTAAAGTTCCCTCTTTTTGGTAATAATTAGTATTCTTTTTTAGAAAAATTTGGGGCTTAATATTTTAGTGGAAATTTTAACCATCTATAAGGCATTTTTTTAAACAGTAATTTAACAGAACAGTTGATAAGATTATTGCAAAAATTTATTGATAGCGACATAAATTACCCTAATAACTTAACTTTTTAAATTTTTTAGTTTCTTTAAATTTAAATAGAACACACGGATCCCAAGACGACATAGAGAGCTATGTGTGTATGTATGTATATACCTCAGACCTTCTGCTGTTCGCCCATCCCTCAGCGCCAGACACTCCACATTTTAATTCAAGTACGGAGTAACGTAATTTAAATTTAAAACTAATTCAATGAGTGAATTAAACAGAATTATAATCTTAATTGGCATGGCGGCTGCCTAACGATGACGAGCTGACATGATAAGATTAGTATCCTCATGGCTCTTTTGAATCTACATTATGCGCAGTACCGCCGCCGCCGCCGACTCTTTTTGAAGTTGACCACGCCGCCTCTCTCTCTCTAGTATGTATGTACTTGTAAATGCGCTACATATTTAAAAATGGACATACTCCAAAATCATATATGCATTGGTAACGTTCAACTCTATGTACTTATGTGTACATATGTACATACCTAAACAACCTCGCAAATCATTTATTGATAAAGTTCTTACACATGCACATATTATATCACATGTACATATAATAACTTCCTTCTTATTTGAGGTTCACAAACTTTAACTTCAGAGTCGTCCTTATTTCGTCTACGAATATGCCCCAATAGTTTTGCAGTCAAATGAAAATGCATTTCCCACGCATATGTATGTAAATACATACTCCATTAATTGATAACATAAATACATACATGCATACATGCATATATAGATAAGTATGTACATACATACGTATGTGCATATTTCTGCCAAATACTACGCACATGCATACATATGTAAAACTCAGTGTACATACATAATTACGCACATATTCAAGTACAACAAGAACTATTTCACTCATAAACGCATTCGCGTATTTCTCAAGGCCAAATACATAAATTCATTCATAACAACCGCAGCACATCTCCCCGCAAATTCATCACCAACAAGCGCAACTTTTCCAGTCCGACACAAAAATTCTAAAATCTAAAATTTAAGATATCTCGGCCAGCAAAGTGAAAAGTTGCAACTATTTCTCTACATCCAGTAAAATTACTTATCTCGAATTTTGGTAATTTTTTTTAATTTTTGGCAAAACAATCTATTTCTCTGTTCCACAACAATGTTTCAGTCATTAACTAGTATTTTAGGGTGTAATTTTAATTAACATTAAATAAAGTGAACGTTTTCTGCAGGAAAATACATTATTTTTTTTTTTTAATAAAATCAAAACTCCTAAATTCACAAAGATATGAAGTTTGAGGTGGAATCTTTGTAATATTTTCAGTCTTGTACACAAATTTTAGTGAACGGACTTGTTGTGCGATACTATTTTCAGCACAAACGGGCTTTTACAAGATATGCATTTGCATATGTAAGTGCCTACTTGTTTGTATGTCCCCGTATATTAAAATGTATCAGAAAGGTAGCATTTACATATGGGGATCCTATAAGAATGCTTTAATACTGTTCCATTAATGCATTTTTGTATGTTTGAAACATTAATACAGCCATATGCATACAGCAGTAGTACAAGTGTATGAATAAGGTACGCATACGCTCTGAGAAACCACGCTTGTTAAATGGAAATGAAGGTTCATTTATACTGGCATGTATACACAGCAGCAACCTCATGCCACCAACAGCGATGTTGTATGCTTAAGATTTCTACTGGGTTTTTGTCCATGACGCGCCACGATTTTTGTACAGGTGGGTCAATGTGCCTTGAACACCATTTGTACAATTGCAAAATAATTATTCTATTAATTTGTGAATATTAAAAATGTCTAAACTTCAAAGCGTTTATAAAAATATATTTTCATATATCCACGGATGATTTTAAATTTTGTTCACCTGTAAGCAAATCTTCAGTACCATAAAAAGATTCAACCACATCAAAGTACAAGATATGCTATGTCCAAGCTAGTGCTAGTCCACTGTATATGTCCATATGTATGTCTGCATGTATGCGTGTAAATATGTCAACTCAAATTTGATTTGAACCCATTTTAGCGGACATAGAGTTTTTCATTCCAGCCGTTAATATAACATGAATTTTTTAGTTAGTTTTCATGAAAGTTACACGTATCATCGAGAACATGTTTACATGCAGAATTTTAAACGAAATATTATTATTCTCCATATAAAATGTACGAGTATGGCTTTATTAAATGTTAACTTATGCGAAAACCTAAATAATTCGTAACCTAGGGTTAATATTGATGGCGTCGTGCCAATTCGCAGAAATTTAATAAATTGTCTGTTGATGGAGGACAGCGCTGGGAAAACGAAAGCAGATCTATCGTACATATGTATGCACATATTTACATTTATTATNATGGCTTTATTAAATGTTAACTTATGCGAAAACCTAAATAATTCGTAACCTAGGGTTAATATTGATGGCGTCGTGCCAATTCGCAGAAATTTAATAAATTGTCTGTTGATGGAGGACAGCGCTGGGAAGACGAAAGCAGATCTATCGCACATATGTATGCACATATTTACATTTATTATTGCATACATATTTATGCGTTTGTCTTTTTGGATGAATGAAGAATTTCATATATGTAGTGATTTAGAGATTGCAATTTGAATGATGTACTGTGGCGCGTATGCTAGAGGCGATGCAACTTTTTGGCGTCTCGCCGTTTGTCTTGGTTCAAATCCCGGACGGACCAAGTAATAATTTTTTTTTGTTTTGTTTAATTGTCATATCCATATTCCATTTTAAATTTTACTATTAGCTTTGTTTAAATAATATATGTAAATGGATATGTAGGTACAAACGCATGTATAATTTCACACAAGCGCTCAAATTTGCCAAAAGTTACTGAAAACTTTATTGTAAATGTTGCGAACCCAATTTTTATTCCCATTTTTAGAAAGCGCAAGTATGTATATATTCATACCACCAAAATTATTTCACAAGTAGGTAATTTTAAACACACATATGTATTTATGTACATTAGGGTGGTCCAAAAACATTAAGTCGGAATTGTACTGCTCTCACCCCCAGATTGTTCTATATCGAAAAAAAGTATACCAGTATTTTTTTATTTTGAAATCAAATAATATTCAGAGCTCGCTCAAAGCGCTCAAAGTTTTCCATGTATTTTTATATGGGAAAAAACTTTTCGTAGAAATGGTCGTAGAATGGATCGGAAAACTCTGGTTCTCTTCAGAAGACTTTCAATAATAATACGCAATTGTTTATTTAACCATTTTTTAATACTAACGATTTTTTATTGGTCGCCCCATTGCATTTTTCGGGGTTTTTGTGGGTTTTTGGCGGACCTATAAATTATAGTTGCAATGAAAAAATGGTTAAATAAACAACTATCATTATTTTAAATTGTATTTGCATCGTCATAAAAGGAGAACAAGATAAAAAATTTAACAAAAACTACAAACTAATGAAAATTATGCGAAGATTTACCATATTTTCGTTTATTTGCTCGCAAAGAACATCACATTTCATGTTGCTCAGCATTGTATTANGGAGAACAAGATAAAAAATTTAACAAAAACTACAAACTAATGAAAATTATGCGAAGATTTACCATATTTTCGTTTATTTGCTCGCAAAGAACATCACATTTCATGTTGCTCAGCATTGTATTATTTATCAACATTAAATTCAACAG
The DNA here is from genome assembly GCF_001687245.7 of Rhagoletis zephyria. NCBI lineage: Eukaryota > Metazoa > Arthropoda > Insecta > Diptera > Tephritidae > Rhagoletis > Rhagoletis zephyria. The sequence continues at coordinate 168,385 of NW_016157267.1, read as the reverse complement.
AATTTCTACATTCCGACTTGAACTTTTCTAACGCTATTAATTTTTCGTCCGCGAATAGTTTCCACATTCAGTTTGCACCTTCTCTATCTATCTAAGTTCTCTGCTAGAACTGCCACATTTTTGTTTTTTGTAAGTTCATTTTAATTTTCGTTTGTATGTTTTTCGTCACATACATATGTATGCATATATACGTATTCACGCCAAGGTTTAAAGTTTTGTGCAAATTTTGAGTTTTCTTATAATTTTAAGTTTCTTTTTTTTTTTGTTGCTTTATAGCTGTTTAAACTTTACCACCACCGAAGAATAGTTAAAATTTTGTTTAAACCAATTTAATTCAGTTAATTTTTGTATTTAGAATTTATGTAATTTGTTTGTTACGCTATTAATTTTTCGTCCGCGAATAGTTTCCACATTCAGTTTGCACCTTCTCTATCTATCTAAGTTCTCTGCTAGAACTGCCACATTTTTGTTTTTTGTAAGTTCATTTTAATTTTCGTTTGTATGTTTTTCGTCACATACATATGTATGCATATATACGTATTCACGCCAAGGTTTAAAGTTTTGTGCAAATTTTGAGTTTTCTTATAATTTTAAGTTTCTTTTTTTTTGTTGCTTTATAACTAGCTGTTTAAACTTTACCACCACCGAAGAATAGTTAAAATTTTGTTTAAACCAATTTAATTCAGTTAATTTTTGTATTTAGAATTTATGTAATTTGTTTGTTACGCTATTAATTTTTCGTCCGCGAATAGTTTCCACATTCAGTTTGCACCTTCTCTATCTATCTAAGTTCTCTGCTAGAACTGCCACATTTTTGTTTTTTGTAAGTTCATTTTAATTTTCGTTTGTATGTTTTTCGTCACATACATATGTATGCATATATACGTATTCACGCCAAGGTTTAAAGTTTTGTGCAAATTTTGAGTTTTCTTATAATTTTAAGTTTCTTTTTTTTTTGTTGCTTTATAGCTGTTTAAACTTTACCACCACCGAAGAATAGTTAAAATTTTGTTTAAACCAATTTAATTCAGTTAATTTTTGTATTTAGAATTTATGTAATTTGTTTGTTACGCTATTAATTTTTCGTCCGCGAATAGTTTCCACATTCAGTTTGCACCTTCTCTATCTATCTAAGTTCTCTGCTAGAACTGCCACATTTTTGTTTTTTGTAAGTTCATTTTAATTTTCGTTTGTATGTTCTTCGTCACATACATATGTATACATATATACGTATTCACGCCAAGGTTTAAAGTTTTGTGCAAATTTTGAGTTTTCTTATAATTTTAAGTTTCTTTTTTTTTTTGTTGCTTTATAGCTGTTTAAACTTTACCACCACCGAAGAATAGTTAAAATTTTGTTTAAACCAATTTAATTCAGTTAATTTTTGTATTTAGAATTTATGTAATTTGTTTGTTACGCTATTAATTTTTCGTCCGCGAATAGTTTCCACATTCAGTTTGCACCTTCTCTATCTATCTAAGCTCTCTGCTAGAACTGCCACATTTTTGTTTTTTGTAAGTTCATTTTAATTTTCGTTTGTATGTTCTTCGTCACATACATATGTATACATATATACGTATTCACGCCAAGGTTTAAAGTTTTGTGCAAATTTTGAGTTTTCTTATAATTTTAAGTTTCTTTTTTTTTTTGTTGCTTTATAGCTGTTTAAACTTTACCACCACCGAAGAATAGTTAAAATTTTGTTTAAACCAATTTAATTCAGTTAATTTTTGTATTTAGAATTTATGTAATTTGTTTGTTACATTTTGTGATAAACTTTTAGTTTTGTTTTTTGTAGATGGCCGCCATTTTGTAGGACGGACCCACGGTCGCCATGTAAAGTGGTCTTTCCACTTTAATTAACCGTAGCGTACCTTCTCGCTAGGAACTGTGGAGCCCTGGTACTCCGCCGGCGCGGCTGCCGGCCAACGTTCCATTTGGTGGAGCCCTAGCGCTCCGCTGGGGGTGCTGTACAAAACCGGTGAATGGTGGAGCCCTAGCGCTCCGCTGGGGGTGCTGCGTGAACGCCTTTAGTTAGATAACTTACAGGGTGCTCCTTCGGTACTTTGGTGCTCCTTAGGTGCGATAGCACCGACCGGTGGCGAACTCACCAAAATGCACCTGCTGGGCGCTAGTTGACCGACTTCAAATTTTATTTTAATAAAAAGGCAGAAATTTGCGGAGCTAAGGTACGCGAGCGAATGCCGCCAATTTATTTTTCACATTCTCACTTAAGCCTAGCAGCTGTCGTCCAAGAATGATAGAATACAAGATTGCGCCGATCAGAGAGGATTTTTGAGAATAACTTTTGTGTGACGTCACACTGGTGCAATTGCGAGAGAGAAATGCCAAAACGTGAGCAAGAATGGAAGAAGAAGGAAAAATGTTGCAAGGAAAACGTAAACAAGTTGCACAAGTGTGACGCCATGCAAACCACGATTCTGTCAAATTCGTTAAGAGAGGAATAGCGGTCCGAGATCGGCGCAACCTTTGTATTCTCTCAATCGTGATTTACATGTTTATCCGTACAAATCGCGTGCTGTGGTGTTGATGGATATTCAACATTTGAAAGCAAAATTTATATGCCCGGGTGTGGCTGAGTGCGCAAAGATGCATGCCACAATTTGTTGATGTCCAGAGATGGTCAGTGTTCGAATTCCACTGCAGGCAGCATGCAAGTTAAATATTTTTTTTTTTAGTTTTTGTCTTGATTATTCACTTCACGGATGCTTTTTAAGAACGAACGCGGTCATTTTAATATGCGCGTAATTGAATTGAATATTTACCAATATACAGTACTTTCCTTGTCGTTTACAGTAAGATCAATTACGTTTCTATTTGATTTTAATATTTTTTCCCTCAGTGTACGTGTATATAAAAATAAAAAATAAAAACAAAACCCTAAGAAAAATAATGCCTAGCAAAGAAATATGTATTTTAAAAAGAACCAAAATATTCTAAGCAAATGTCTGTTCGTCCGTCCGTCTGTCCGTGTACACGATAACTCGAGAAAAAATTGAGATATCTCAACGAAATTTGGTATCCAAGGTAGGTTGCTATTTAAAATGGGCGAAATCGCAATGTAACCATGCCCCCTTCTCATATAACGGTGATTTTGAAATGATTTTGATATTTCAGTAAATATATAATAATATTGGATCCAAATTGTTTAAAATTAGTATGTGAAGTAGAATTTTGGTGCAAAATAATAATATTATTATATTATTAACAAACTCGGTAAAAGCCTTGCCTAGGATCCAGCTAATAAATTTGTTGAAAACCTTTGACATCGGGCAGTAGCCACGCCCACCTCCCATATAACGGTAATTTACAGAAACACGGAAACTACTATAAATCAATCAGTAACTACTGAAGCTGATTGACTCAAAATCGATTTTTGCAATGACCACTGAGCAGAAAATTCGAGATTTTGGATATTGGGCGTAGCTCCGCCCACTTCTGACCAAAAATGTGTGTCTCGGTAACCGATTTATCAATTTCTACCAAACTCGGTGCATTTAATACCCTTGGTACGAAAAATTAATTCGTTGAAAATTATTCAAGTCGGACTAAAACTGCACCGGCTTCCCGCATAACGGTAATTTTCAGATATACAAAAGCTCCGATATTTCAATAACTGAGGACGTTGTTAACAACAACATCACGTGCTCCAATGTGTCCCTGAACGATTGTTTTTACAGTTGCACCTATTCCATCCACGCAGCCTTTACCATGCGAATTTTTAACAATACTCAAAATATGGAGCAATATTTTCTTTTGTATGCGATAAGTTCATCCAAGAACTGCTTTTGTCTGGAAGCTTGCGTTATAATATAAGCCACCCATGAAAAATGATAGCTGCTGTGATTCCAATGAGCGTTTTGTATCTCATCTAGGCTTTCACACACAAAGGTCTCAGCAAAATTAAATTGGAAGGGACCTAGCATGGCATAACGCTAAGTGCCTTTGAGCGGTCATGAAAATTAAATTCTTCGGATTGAGAATTGTGTTGACAAGGCAGCTATGTATATATGATATGAGATCAGTCGACGTTCACTTTTGTTGTCGTCTTTCAGTTCGGTTCACATCACATTTTTTGTCCATTCCATCCAAGATACTTGCATATCGAGATGAGCGTCACCCACCAAATCAACCAACTTCGGGACATTAATACAAATACATTTGTCACATTGTCCATACCAACAGTCCCTTGAAAATCCATCACCCACGAATTGCATAACAAACCGCAATTGTCATACTGCATATCTCTGGAAGTTTTCATGGTAGAGTACTGGAACTTGGTATTGACGTATATGAAATCGATCGCATACTCTTAGATAAAAATTGGACGTATTGGAAAAGGGCGCGTGCCACTTCCCATACTAACCGAATTTTTATATTACATATCTCTGGAAATGTTCATGGTAGAGTCCGGGAACTTGGTATGGAGATACTATGTATATGAAATCAATCGCATACTCTTGAGAAAAATTTGAGCTATTGTAAAAGGAGCATGGCTCTAGGTTGCCAAACGTACTGATTTTATCAGAACAGTACTGATTTTTCAACTCTTGTACTGATTTTATTAATTTCTTCAATCAGTACGCTAATGTCCTGATTTTTCAAAATTTGTATTGATTTGTACTGAATTTTCAATTCAAACAAAAAACTTTAGGATTTTCTTAAGGTTTTTGCATAACGTTGTAACTTCCCTAAACTGTACTGTAAAAAGTAAGAATATAATTTAATTATAGTTGACATGTTTCAGAAAATGTTTGATATGCCCAAGAAATTAATATAAAAAAAAATATCAATCGTTTTATGGGCATATCGCCGCGTCGTTACGTACCAGTTGCGATAATAGGTTTGTTCCACAATCTACTCGAAGTAACTTCGAGTTACACATACGCGTTCCACAAGTAAGTTTTAGAGTTTATTTGATATACGCTCACAGTTTGAACTTTGCAAGAGTTTTTCTACAAGTAGCTTGTGGAACAAACCTAATATCGAGGGCTTATATTCAAAGCCTCTATCTGCAATTTTCACAAAAACAACTTTGTGATGTTAGAACCCATCTGGGTTTTAATTGTCATCACTGGTGTTAATTATGACTTTGCAATTTAAAAGTAAATTCTTCTGTCAAGCGTGATACAAGGTCAGCATTAACAT
>NW_016157267.1:148543-162153 GCF_001687245.7 Rhagoletis zephyria | reverse complement strand
AACGTAAACAAGTTGCACAAGTGTGACGTCATGCAAACAACGATTCTGTAAAATTCGTTAAGAGAGGAATAGCGGTCCGAGATCGGCGCAACCTTTGTATTCTCTCAATACANATTCTGTAAAATTCGTTAAGAGAGGAATAGCGGTCCGAGATCGGCGCAACCTTTGTATTCTCTCAATCGTGGCTGTCATACATATGACAGGGTCGCATTCTAATATCGTAAATTCTTAGTTCTTAAATGTACTAGATTAGCCTAGGGCGTATTCATATAAGGTAGTTTGTAGTAATTCAGTAGGGTTGCAAATTGTATGCTTTTATCGCATTACAAACGATTATAAATTCTCAGTTTACCTTACAAAATTGCGGAGGAATATTACAGAGTATGCGGAAAAGTTTATTTTTTATTTTGAATAACGTCTATGTAGTCCGGCTATTTGGTTTACTATACAGCACCCGGAATACAATTTCGCTATCGCTAAAATGCTAAAATCTGCTAAAACGCTTAAGCTAAAATTTTATCCGAACTTTTGTGGAACTCCGAAGATCGCGNCGGCTATTTGGTTTACTATACAGCACCCGGAATACAATTTCGCTATCGCTAAAATGCTAAAATCTGCTAAAATGCTTAAGCTAAAATTTTATCCGAACTTTTGGGGAACTCCGAAGATCGCAATTCTGTCCACCCTGTCGCTAAAAATTTCTTAGCCTAAATTTTAGTACTTTATCCGGCCGCCAGGAGCGCTGTGCAGGAAGGGCAGCTGTCAAGTTTTGTTTTTATTTTAATACNGGAGGAATATTACAGAGTATGCGGAAAAGTTTATTTTTTATTTTGAATAACGTCTATGTAGTCCGGCTATTTGGTTTACTATACAGCACCCGGAATACAATTTCGCTATCGCTAAAATGCTAAAATCTGCTAAAATGCTTAAGCTAAAATTTTATCCGAACTTTTGGGGAACTCCGAAGATCGCAATTCTGTCCACCCTGTCGCTAAAAATTTCTTAGCCTAAATTTTAGTACTTTATCCGGCCGCCAGGAGCGCTGTGCAGGAAGGGCAGCTGTCAAGTTTTGTTTTTATTTTAATACTGATAAATAGTGAAAATAAGAGTAAGTAGAACTTTTCAATAATTTTGACCGATTTATTATAAATTCATATAACTTATTAATAAAATAAATAAAGTACAATCGAAGAGTTTTGGATTGCAAATTAAATAAAGTGTTTGTAAACTGATAACAAGTCGGTTAATTAAGTATTTTGTTGCAACCATAAATACAAAAAACTGCTGTAATGCTATTCATTAAAACCAGCAATAAATATTAAACTTAATTCACTATGCAAGCCGCTTCTTAAGTTGCTAGCCATTATATACCAATCGCTTCTTGGAAGGACTATGGTCATATTTTATGAACACTGGTGTGGTTATTGCAAACACACGGAGCTNGCAAACACACTGAGTTAATTTTCGGGCAAGTTGCTCTGGAACTACATGGCCTGAATATACGAGCACGAAAACTTCTTTGTACACGATTTTCGTATTTACCGCGTGAAATGAAAATTCGTTCCTATCCAACAGTAATGTTTATTAAAGGCAGTGCAAAGGATGTTTTTAATGGTGATCGCATCAAAAATAGTTGGTTGACGTTGGCGTTTAGTTTCTCGGCAAGATGGTTCCACTGCTCCAGCAAACGTTTGCACGCGGTGTCATTCACGGATTCAAAAAAAAAAAAAGGAATNCCAGCAAACGTTTGCACGCGGTGTCATTCACGGATTCAAAAAAAAAAAAAAGGAACCTCAACTNCACGCGGTGTCATTCACGGATTCAAAAAAAAAAAAAGGAATCTCAACGATTTCATTTACGAGAAAATCTTTTCCATACCTGTCATGAGCAAATTCCCTGTGTTCTTCCAAATATTGAACAAGCATATATTTTTGCTCATTTGTCACCCTTCTATTGTTGCAGTTTTCCATTTTTAATATGAATTACAACAATTTTTATTTAATCGGTTATTTTAAACAAACAACAATCTAAGTATTACCTATTTTTTGTTGATTTACTTTTTAGCACCGAATATTTGTCGTCGTCAAATTTGCAGGTTTTTAAGCGAAAAATAAGTATTTTTGGCGATGGAAAAAACGCTGGAATCGCCATTAGCTGTTTGAGCTGTCAAAAACAGTTCACTCACTTTATCCGGGTTCATTTTGTTCATCGCTAAAATTTGTCAAAAAATAGCCAAAAATGACGATTTTTAGAGTTGCATTTTCATGATAGAATCGAAAAAATCGCTGAAAATTGCTAAAGATCATTTAGCACTTTTTGGCGTTGGAGTTTTAGCGATAGCGAGTGTTGGAATCCGGGTAGAGCTATGAATTTAAAACATACATCAGCATTTAGTTGATATGAGTTGACCACTACGTTCTGTACATTTCCCAGTACTGCAAAGCTTTTGACTGTCATTCATTTGGGAGTGGCCAGAAGTGATTCGCTTTCTTACGGTTCAAATCGCAGCTCACTACGTCCGGATATTTATATCTATGAATCCTCTGGGTAGCGAACGAAAACTATATAGTTTGGGAGCGAGTTAAAGTGGGAGGGCGTAACACCCCGCGAGCGCTGGGTTTGGGTCCCGGTACTTTACAACCCTGCCCAATGAAAAAAAAACACATGCCTCGGATGATACCCTCTTCTTTTGATGACGATCACGGCAAACATAGGATGGACTATGATTTGAGGGTATGCACCTGGAATATCCGAACCCTTAATCAGGAAGGTGCCAATTCCCGGCTGGTTGATGTCCTAGAGAAAATAAAGGATGACGTCACCGCCATCCATGAAAGTAAGCGTGATGCCTTGCAAAGTCTACTACTGTTGCCACGTAAAGGAACGCAAGTTGGTGTTAGATTTGTGGTGGGAGAGAGACCGGCGTTCACTCTAGTGGACGAACGTCTATCCACAATCCGTACCAAAGCGAGTTTCTTCTTCTCGCTCATATGTGCTAATGCCCCGATGGAAGAGAAGGACGAGGCATCTAAGGATCTCTTAACTTGGAGCGTACATATTAGCGCTGCTCCCGAATCGTGCTTGGCGATTTAAATACCAAGGTGGGCAACGAAGGGATCTTTTAGAATAGATACAGCGGGCTGAGACTGATCGACTTCACCGGGGCCCGAAACTTGGCAGTATGTAGTACTGGGTTCTAGCATAAAAGTATCCCTCAAGCTACATGAGTGTCTCCAGATTGAAAAACGGGAAACCAAATCGAGCATGTTGTGAAAGACGGAAGGCATGCTTCCAGTGTTTTAGATGTACATACGTACACTCCGAGGGCCAAACATCGACTCGCACCACTATATTAATGCAGCCAATATACAACCCCACCTCGGTGCAGCAAAAAAAGGGCCCCAATAGTGCAAAGAAAGTTCAACGTCGAAAAGCTGCAATCAAAACAGACGGTCAATGGATTCGCCGCTCGAATCTCACACCTGCTGTGAGAGAGCACTTTTCAGCAAAGCGAAATACGCGAGCAGTGGAAACACATTTCCCGCTCATTACTGGTATGAAGAGGAGTGCAGAGAAAAATGCTTGAAGTGCTGGCCGACAGAAAAAACACCCGAAATTATAAGCATAGAGTTGAGCGACTTTCGGAAGGTTTCAAGACTCCTGTAGGAACAACCATGCCGACCTAGAGACCGATGTCCAGAACATACTCAAATTATGGAGGGAACACTTTTCGACCCTTTTGAATGGCAGAAGCACAGAAAGTAGTGGAGAAGACGAACCCGGGCCCCAGTCATTGACGATGGAGTCGATACGNGTAACTCTTTTTGAACTATCTAGGAACTGTTGTTATATGAACTGTCTCAGAGCCATCTAAGCCAGAGTCAGCTCAGAACAAGTTCAAAAGTTCTGCAGAGGGCGACAATTGTCACTTCGTAGGACATCGCCATGTTAAAAAAGACAGTTGAAAGCATTGAGTTGAGATAGATGAAGAACCAGTACCGACCCTTTTCAGGCTAGCTCAGCTCAAGTTCTGAACCAGTTTGATTTGCTGCAGGGCCCTCAAACCCATACGGCTGTGTAAAATGACGTTGAGCAATACCATCAGCTTTGCCAGAATTGGGAAAGACCTCTCCGAGCCTTTCGCCACCAAACAGGGTTTTGAGACAGGGCGACTTCCTTTCATGTGGCTCCTTTAATCGATGTTGGAGAAGATAATAAGAGCAGCAGAGTTGAATCGCTCAGGAACAATTAACTACAAGAGTGTACAATTTCTGGCTTAGGCCGATGACACTGACATCATCGGTAAGAAAAACCGCAAAGTCTGTTCTGCCTTTTCCAAGTTGGACAAGGAAGCAAGGCGGATGGGTCTGGTGATAAAGGAGGACAAGACGAAGTATCTCCTGTCATCAAACAATAAATCAGCACATTCGCGCCTTGGCACCCACGTCCCTGTTGACAGTTATAATTTCGAGAATGTAGAGAATTTCGCTTACTTGGGAACCAGCATTAACACCGATAATAATGCCAGCATGGAAATGCAACGCAGAATCACTCTTGCCAACAAGTACTACTTTGGACTGAGTAGGCAATCCAGGAGTAAAGTCCTCTCTCGACATACGAAAACCACACTCTATTAGTCTCTCATCATGCCCGTGCTGATATATGGTGCAGACGCATGGACAATGACAACATCCGTGTAGGTGGCTCTTGGAGTATTCGAGAGAAAGATTTTGCGGAAGATTTACGGGCCTTTACGCGTTGGCGACGGCGAGTACCGCAGACGACAACGACATGGACATAGTGCAGCGAATTAAAATACAGCGGTTCCACTGGCTTGACCATGTCGTTCGAATGGACACCGACGCTCCAGCTCTGAAAGTATTCTGGCTTCACTTGGCATTTCCAACTGGCGTCAGTTGGTACAGAAGAGAAACGACTGGCGGCTTTGTTGAACTCGGCCAAAATCGCTTTGGCGGTTACAGCGCCAAATAAGAAGAATAAGAGAGTAGATCTATAACCTTACAAGTCATACAGTGTTATAATCCCGCCGAAATGCGGTGGTACCGGGAGGGGAACGGTACATCACGGTAGGAAGTTTAGTTTGGGTTAAAGTCTCACACTGACGGGGTTAGGCTTTCGATGCTTCCTCCACGTAAAATAAACATGCGCAGTAAAAAGTTAACTATTTAAATCGAAGAATAGTTTTATATCAACTTTTGTGAACTTCTGTTTATGTGTTTTTGTACAACATATTTACCTCTATTGGTTACAATAATTTTAAGCTACAATAAACAATTTTTTAGTAAGTTATTGGTTTTGAAATACTTTTTTTGTATAAAAAAGAACCAAATTATGTACGCACTNGTTCCACTGGCTTGACCATGTCGTTCGAATGGACACCGACGCTCCAGCTCTGAAAGTATTCTGGCTTCACTTGGCATTTCCAACTGGCGTCAGTTGGTACAGAAGAGAAACGACTGGCGGCTTTGTTGAACTCGGCCAAAATCGCTTTGGCGGTTACAGCGCCAAATAAGAAGAATAAGAGAGTAGATCTATAACCTTACAAGTCATACAGTGTTATAATCCCGCCGAAATGCGGTGGTACCGGGAGGGGAACGGTACATCACGGTAGGAAGTTTAGTTTGGGTTAAAGTCTCACACTGACGGGGTTAGGCTTTCGATGCTTCCTCCACGTAAAATAAACATGCGCAGTAAAAAGTTAACTATTTAAATCGAAGAATAGTTTTATATCAACTTTTGTGAACTTCTGTTTATGTGTTTTTGTACAACATATTTACCTCTATTGGTTACAATAATTTTAAGCTACAATAAACAATTTTTTAGTAAGTTATTGGTTTTGAAATACTTTTTTTGTATAAAAAAGAAAAAAGAACCAAATTATGTACGCACATACATACATTTGTAAAGCGAAATATAAACATGAACTTTTTGCGTAGGCGGCCTTCGGCCGCGCTTAAGAATAATTACAAAATTTATACAAAACTTCATAGCTGAATTGCCAAATAGATTAAATTATTACCGAGGTGCTTAGAATCGAGGTTACAAGAACTGGTGTTATTATTTGGCAACAAAAATGTCCGGTGTCAAAATGTCCGGTAACAAGCAGAATAGGCCTGTAAGTAGAATTCTCCTTTCTGTGTTGCCGGAAAAGGGGTGCGTAAGTATTTTTGCGCAGAACTTATTTTTGCGTAGGCGGCCTTCGGCCGCGTTTATGGACTATAACCCTTACTAAGTAGTCGGACCCCCCGTTCAAAATTTATCGGGCCACAAAACAGTATACTGAAAAAAACTCTAAAAAATCTGATTAAAATATTCCAAGTATGCATGGAAATTTATTGAATTTTCCTGAGTTTTGAACAGAGTTTAAAAATTTAATCTTTATGTTTTTTGTTATAATAGCAATAAAAAATAGCAAAAAAAGACTAAAATAGAAAATATTGTATATCGATGGATTTTTAATCCAGTGAAATTAATTTAAGTTTAAAACTTTTTGTTTCTTTATTGAAAAATAACGAGTTAGAAAAAACCATTTATTTTTTGTTATCTACTGGAAAAAAAATTTTTTGGTACACTCAAAACCGTTTTGGTACGGTTTCTGGTAGGGGAAAAAATATCTTAGTGGCAACACTACCACCAGGTCGCTTTCACTTCTTAACGCTCTGTATTATTCCACATATATGTAAATACTCCCATTGTTAACAATTTTCACTCACTAATCGTACAATAAAAATAAACTTGTACTTTTGTGCTTCATTTAAATAAAAAAAAATCGCAGTGTACACATATGTAAATTTTGTAGATGTATTGTGATATTACTTCCAATATAAAAATTTTGAGCAACCTTGATTTAGAGTATAAACCCAGCCAGCATAATCATCGTCAACGAGCGCGTAACTGGATATTTTCTCGAAGAAAAACCGGCTAAAAAGTCGTTTATGATAGCCGTTTACAATTCGTTTTCAAGTACTTTATGTATTATAAAATATTGTGGTTCAAGAAAAATTTCTAACCGAATGGAAATGTTTTCTTGTGCTGACAAATTACTACAAGGCTCTTTCTTTTTAAATTTTTTTTGTTTCGTTTACGAGCCTTTCTCTAACTTTTCGCCGATCGAGAATCCCTCGTAAAACATAATGTTCGTACAATGTACGTTTTCTTTCTGGCTGGGAAATGTATTTATTACACATATAAATGTACATATGTAGATTTTTAAATAAAAGTTTTATGATTTCTATTCCCTCTATTTTCAAAAAAGACTTGTGGAGGATATCTGAAGGACTCTTACGGTTATCTGAAGTCTCGATTAGAGGAAGATTGCGTATGGAAAATTGACTCCGAAGGCACACAAATTTTCTTGGATATATTACAATTAGAGTGTTTCTGCTCAAAGGCGTCTAATTGTAAAAATGGTTTGAGAGTAAGTTTTTAAAAATGCAATTACATACATATGTTCTTATGTATGTATATACAATGAACACATACATACATACTTTTAATAAAAACGTAACCGAATGCTATATTTTTAAGCTAATAAATGGAAATGATAAAAGCGCGCTAAACCAGTTTTGCGAAAATCATAGATCCAACATCGTTTTGCCCACAAACTCTTTGGAAGTACACGCTTCGCAAATCGAATTTACGGCCAAATATAGCGTAACACAAAATTCTTGCGGAGGCATACTTACGTCTTTGCGGGGCATATTGACCTCCCCTCTCTACCCGCAATCTTATCCATCTAATGTAGAATGTGTGTGGGAAATTAAAGCTGCGGCTGGCAATAATATAGAGTTGGATGTCCAAGAATTGGATATCAGATCTTCAGAGAACTGCAACCAAGATTTTCTAGAGGTACGTCAGGACAATGAACGTGGTAGGATGCTTCGTTTATATTGCTCCAACGATACAGGGACGGACAAAATAGTCACATTTGAGAAAATGTGGATCAAGTTCCGTACTATTGTAGGAAGCACAGGCGCTGGGTTCAAGTTGGCATGGAATTATGGTGAGTGAAGATTTAACCACTTACATACTAACATTATCATGTTCAAATGATTTTTTAATACTCGCCCAATTCTCTTGCCCTTCATTACATTAAGGGCCAATTTCAAATGAATATTTAAACGGCACTTAAGTTTAATTTTGGATTGTTATTTAAATACCATTTAACTTTCGTTGGGTTTCAGATCAGTTTTATTTAAATACTAGCAGACCCGGCGAACTTCGTCCCGCCCAGGGTAGCAAACTCATTTTTGACTATTTCCCGATTTCGTCGATGAAATTCCCCGATTTGGCTCGAAATTTCGTAGAATTCCCCAACCGTAGATATCTGCTTATTTACAAAAAAATGTTGAATGTATTTTGACATATTGTTGGTCTTTCTGTTTATTTTATTTTTGAATGTAATACATCTTTTTTTTTTAAACCAAACCTATTCTAAAAAGTTAGTTAACAAATGAAAAATAAAAAATGAGCATATAATATTTACATACATACATACAGTTGTCGAAAAAAATTTAGTCGCACAAGTTTTCACAATTTTTTTTTTGGTTATTTAATTTGAGTTATTTTTTACAAAAATATAGTTCATTCTTTAGCAAAACCCTTATAAATCCAAGTTTCATACTTTGCGCAATATTAAAAAAAAAAAATCAACAAAACGGCAAAACTAGAAAAGTCAAATGACAATTTGCAAATAGTGCTGCCATTGTTCTCTATTCGTTGCTTACTTAAATATTTAATAACTCAGGGCTGCATAATCAGTACTTTTCATTTTCACACCAATGCGTGTGGGTGTTCGCTGTTCTTTGTTTATGCGGAAAATGCAGAAAAGCGCAGTTAGTCAACGACGTAGCGTAAACGTAGGTTGACGTACGTAGCAGCATATAAAATTTACTGTTGATAGAGAAAGAGAGAAGCAATGGCAACGTCAACGCCATGCGGTGGTGAGTTTTCGTTAACACGCGAATCCCATAAGGTAGAACGTGTCTGCGTCAACCTACGCCTACGCTACGTCGTTGACTGTTTGCGGTTTTACAAACCACACTGGGGCTCTGCATGAATGCATCCCTGAATAAATCCCAGTGTTGCCAGGTCTTCGTCATGAGAAAACGTCACTCTTAGTCTGAAAAAACGTCATTTCCTACCCAAAAATGTCTTTTTCAAATGAATGTAGAAGAAATTGTGGAGCTCCACACCAAAACGTTTCATTTCCAAAACTCGAAATGTTAATGCAAATTCCTTGCATTTACTGGTATGTGTCCATATTTTAACAGAGGACCCGAGACAAAGCAACCACACCTTTATTGAGTCGTATTGAAATCACTCGATCGCACCAAAACGTAAAGCTGAGATCACACGATTGCCGTAAAAGCACCAATCTGAAACAATTTTTATGATGGAAATGTAGCATTTTGGTGTGGAACTCCACAATTGTTCTTATTAAACTTTTATTGTGTACAAAGGTATATATGTACGTAAGGTATATTAAAATGTCAATTCGACAGAGCACATTTAAAATTCATTGTAAACTGGTTTGAGATCGTTAATATAAAAATAATTTTATACATACACTTGTGATCAGCTGATTAAGTCATCAACATTTTGATCGATTTTGGCTGTTTCTCTTTCGTTTATTTAATATATATTATTTTTCCATAAAAGCCAAGCTCTTTAACAAACAAAATATAAATCCACAAAAACTGTACAAGAATTATAAAAAATCTGCAAATTTTCAGCTAGATTTTCAACTTTTTATTGAGATTTTTTAGATTTTTTTTGAGTACGCAGATAGCCCATTAAATTTCAGGGCAATAATGTGCAAGTTTAAAGGGGCGTTGATTTTTAATATTTGTTTCTTGTAGACATTTCGGTTGTCGAGAATGCTAAATTACGTTCTGCTAGGAAGGAGCATAACAATATTTCAGTCTTTTTTGCGTTCATTACATTTTCAATGTAGTCTTAAAAAAGTCGCCTACTTTTTCTGACGTTTTTTGCGGCACAGCTATTTTGATGCTTTTGCGAGCGTGCGTGTTGCAATAGATCGGCTCTTCCTGATTCGGCTTTTAATGTGCAATTGCAAACATTACAGCAAGCCTCGTAACCTCAAGTGTTTACACAACCAGCCTTTGAACACGGGATTCTTAGTCCAAGAATCCAAAAAAAATCTTTTGAAGCAGCTGCAGCAAAACACAAAGAGTGTAAAGGTTTATTAAGAAAATAATTCAAAATCAGTTCCTCTTGCAAGATTTAGTAACAAAGAAAAATCACTGGGAAGTTAAAAAACGTCATTTTTTACACAAAAAACGTCCAAACGTCAACAGGATAGAAAAAACGTCCAAATGACATTAAAAACGTCAACCTGGCAACGCTGAGCAAACTCCTCCAATGGAGTCCCCCAATTAATGCATGGTATCTCTCTCTCTCGCATAACAGGCATATGAAGTACGTGGTTGGCTTGAGGTGCACCTATACACCATACGGGCTCATTGAGCTCGATACACAACCACCCGCAAAGGTAATCCCTACCTCCTCTACTACTCTAACTCGACCACAACTCCGTGTAATAAAATTAATCATTGCCTGTTTANTCATTGCCTGTTTACTTTTACATAACGAATTTGTCGGAAGAGCAAAATTACACATAAAATGTTTAAAATAAAGTAATGTTTATTATTAGTAGGAAATGAGTAGTCCACTTGCAAACAGCGTTATGTGATTTTATAATAGAAAGCCATAAATTTTCAAAAGCGACTACGACAACAAGTAACATTTAAAATGAATCTTTTTTATTATTACCTGAAAATTTGGATAAATAGGAGCCTTATAAAATTGTAACATAACATAACATGTCATAAGATAACATTAACAGTCTATACGACCTAAAGCAGCTTTCTAAGTTCATCAGAAGATTGATACTTTTGAAAGTTCATAAATAAGTATGATAGCGACTTTTGGAAGAAGACTTAACATTTGATGCTATTTTTTCAGAATATAAAAAGATTTTGCACTCTGTTGTTAGTGGACATGAAACTACTTTAAATACTGGTACGTAATCCGCCAAAAACTAAGAATCGAAAAAATTTTACATAGCGCACTTTGCAAGTAGACTACTCAAATGTATTTGTAGTTTGAAAATTTTTGCAATTTTAAACATTCTATATATGTGTATTTATGTGTATATTTTAAAGATCTCAAGTTCAAAATCAAATACTGAACATCTTATACGTATATTTATACAGATTCTTGTTGAAAAATAGATACTTTTCAGTAGTAGTTTTACATGCTCTTTTTAGAGTGTACTTGCTATTTATTATATTTACTTTGCAAAATACTTATGCACAAAAAATGTACTTTATAAATTGAAATTACAAATGTTTCATTTTATGCACATGTATTCCAAGTCCTTAAGATGGGTTAAATTATGTCTTTTTCATGAAAATGTTTGGTTTTCTTACAAATTATGAGATGTATATGTAAAAAAAGAGAATTGGATACATTTGGATAAATTTTTGGCTTGGTCAGGGATACATTTTCTTGAGACGGCGCGGCAACACTGGTGGGCACTACCACAAACAAGCGTGAGCTAAAAGGGAGAATGTGTTAGTGTGCCTAATTCATTTAGCATTCTATTGTGTTCTCATCGCTGCCCAATCGCTTGTATACGTACACGCAGCGTTGCCGCCACTCAAAGAACTTTCTAAACAAGATTAGACGAAAAATTTACCAAATGTAAGGAAAAATAACCAATTTTTTTTATTAGATTAACAATTCAGGTCATCACACATTCTTTTATATAGTACGTATAGAACAAGTTTACAAACCAAAGAAAATCAATTTTTATTTGCATTTTTGAAAAGTAAATCCTTTTAGGGCTGTAATACGTAAATACATATTTTAGAAAATCATTCTTCCCGTATTAGATGCATATGTATGAATGTTAATATCTTCGTAAACAAAACTCTTTGTAAGAATCAATGAAATACCTAATCAGCGTGAGCATGTCTATATTTTAAGTTTAAGATTAAACAATTAAAAATTGGACTTATTAAACTATATCGTTGCTCAGCGCGAAATACTCGTATTCACCGAACGTAGTACCGCGTATACGACGGTAAATAAATTTTACAAAAGCGCAAAAAACCGATTTTTTCAAAACTGTGGAATGGTGTTTTCACTGAGCCTTCTTGCTATAAGATTATTATTATTAATCTTAACTTAAATTAATAAAGTAAGCAGTAATGGAAAAAGAATAACCAAATCCCTTCTTTATTGTACATATGTACATGACGTGGTATTGGATTCCCCATATACGAGGTATTTACATAAGTACTATCTAAGTATGCATTGATTGAGGAAGTCTTTAGCCGAACCTGTATATTATGTATTCTGTATATCATAAAAACAAATACATACATATGTCAGTAATATTAATGCATACATTCCAAATATTCTTATTTGGTTTCACTGCTGGGGCTGCCACTGCTACTGCTACTCTCCTCAACCTCGAGAGGTGTAGCTGGCCTATGCCAATTAAAAACTACAGTAAAGATTAAAAAATAACCAAAACGGGAAAGATCTTAACAACTTCACAGGCAAGAAAAACAACCAAAATTGGTTAAAAGTAACCAAAACGGCAACACTGCGTACACGCGACGCTTACGCTCTTTTAGCACCTGCTAACTCTCTGCCCATGCCTGTCTATGAGTATGGGATTGATTTCAACTAAATACATACATATCTCCATCAGTGATGAAATTGATGGTACAATTGTACTTTTTTGGTACATTTTGGAAGCCAAAAGTACATTGGTACTACATTGACATTTTTGATATATTTTTGTAATTATGTCGAAATACCACACTCTATTTACTTGGAGTTTTGAATTCTTGTGCATAATAATATAGTCATATTTTTGTACCATATTTAAATACGAGGTGTTTATTAAAAAACGAAACTCTTACTTAAATAAAAAAAAAATGCTGTCATAATAGGTCTTTTCGTAAAATTGTCCAGTAAGTACTAGCAGCCAGAGAATAATAATCATAGCGAGTGAAATTGAGGGGAAGACTAAAATACCAGAAAAAGTTATTGAACGCAAAACCAGTAAAAAAGTGCAACTTACGCCATTCTGACTTTCTGATAGGTAAATTTGGTAGGAGCATTTTTGTATTCTCCACAGAAAATCATCCAACAGCAAAAACTCTGAGCAGTTTACAAAATTTGCAAAAACTTGCAGTCTTCGAAACAGCTGATAACTTTCACAGTTGCAATAGGTGGTTCATTTGGTAATTTATTATCCGCTTGGTGCATTGTCCCCAGTTTGGAATTTTTTTACTATTGAATACTTTTGTATAGGAAAAATATTTTTCACATATAAATGAATTATCTCGGAATGAATAAGTTTTTTTCTAACAAATATTTTTGATACCATATTATGACCCGTTCAATAATAAAATAATCTCCTCCAAGCACCCTTCCTTGTTTCACAAAAATTAAGTAGATATGGCTACTAATGTGCCTTTAAAATTATCCCATTTTCGTTTTAACGATCAACTGACAAATTCGGTCAGAACCTTTCAGCATTATTATCT
>NW_016157267.1:143108-146505 GCF_001687245.7 Rhagoletis zephyria | reverse complement strand
TTCTGCAGCTCTTATTATCTTCTCCAACATCAGATTAAAGAAGTCACATGAAAGGGAGTCGCCCTGTCTGAAACCCCGAACGGCTCGGAGAGATCTTTCCCAATTCTGAAGGAGATGATGCTATTGCTCAACGTCATTTTACACAGCCGTATGAGTTTTGAGGGGATGTCTAATTCAGACATAGCGGCGTACAGGTATCTCCTTTTAGTGCTGTCAAAAGCGGCTCTAAAGTCGACAAATAGGTGGTGAGTGTCGATCCTTTTATCGCGGGCCTTTTCCAAGATTTGGCGTATTGTGAATACCTGGTCTATGGTGGATTTGCCAGGTCTAAAGCCACACTGATAAGGCCCAATCAGTTCATTGACGGTGGGCTTCAGTCTTTCACACAATACGCTCGATAAGACCTTGTAACCTATGCTTAGAAGGCTGATCCCGCGGTAGTTGGCGCGAATGGCGGGGTCACCTTTCTTGTGGATTGGGCAGAGCACACTTAAATTCCAGTCGTCGGGCATGCGTTCATCTGACCATATTCTGCATAAGAGTTGATGAATGCATCTTATCAACTCCTCACCGCCGTACGTGGATAGCTCAGCTGGCAGGCTGTCAGCTCCAGCGGCTTTGTTGTTTTTCAGCCGCGTTATTGCTATTCGTACCTCGTCATATTCAGGCGGTGGAACGTCGACTCCGTCATCACCGACTGCGGGCTCGGGTTCGGTAACTAGGTCGCCATTGTTGTTCTTACAGGAGTACGCCCTGGTCTTGAAACCTTCCGTAAGTAGCTCTTTGGTAAAATTTTCGGTCATTCTTCCTGTCGGCCAGCATTTCATACTCTTCGAACTCACGTATTTCGGCCTCTCTCTTCTTATTGCAGCAAATACATCTCGCTTCCCTCTTCAGATCCCTATAGCGGTCCCACATAGCGCGCGTTGCGCCCGATCGCAGCGTGGCCCTGTAGGCGGCATCTTTTTTCTCTGCAGCTTCCTGACACTCCTCATCGTACCAGTTGTTCTTTCGGGCTCGCTGAAATCCGACTACTTCTTCGGCGGCGGTACTTAATGAGCGGGAAATGTGGTTCCACTGCTCGCATATGTCGGTTTGTTGAAGAGTGCTCTCTGAGAGCAGGTGTGAGAGTCGAGTAGCGAAAGCGCTGGCTGTCTGTTGTGATTGCAGCTTTTCGACGTTAAGCTTTCCTTGCATATTTGGGCGCACATTTTTTGCTGCACAGAGGCGGGTGCGTATCTTGGCTGCCTTGTGATAGTGGTCCGAGTCGATGTTTGGGCCTCGGAGTGTGCGTACGTCTAAAACACTGGAAGCGTGCCTTCCGTCTATCACAGCATGATCGTGCGTGCGCTCCAAGCGTTCATAGAAGAGATTCCAGGTAGCTTGATGGATCTTTTTATGCTTGAACCTAGTACTGCATACTACCATGTTTCGGGCCCCGGCGAAGTCGATCAGCCTCAATCCGTTGTCGGACGTTTCGTCGTGGAGGCTGAATTTTCCGACGGTGGTTCCAAAGATCCCTTCTTTGCCCACCCTGGCATTGAAGTCGCCAAGCACGATTTTGATATCATGACGGGGGCAGCGCTCGTACGTGCGCTCCAAGCGCTCATAGAAGAGATCCTTGGATGCCTCATCCTTCTCTTCCGTCGGGGCATGGGCGCAGATGAGCGAGATGTTGAAGAATCTCGCTTTGATGCGGATTGTGGCTAGACGCTCGTCCACCGGGGTGAACGACAGTACTCGGCGACGGAGTCTCTCTCCCACCACAAATCCAACTCCGAATTTGCGCTCCTTTACATGGCAGCTGTAGTAGACGTCGCAAGGCCCCAGACATTGTTTGCCTTGCCCCGTCCAACGCATTTCTTGGATGGTGGTGATGTCAGCTTTTGTTCTTACGAGGGCATCAACCAGCCGGACAGAGGCACTTTCCCCATTAAGGGTCCGGACATTCCAGGTGCATGCCCTTAAATAGTAGTCCTTTAAACGTTTGCCGTGGTCGTCATAATAAGGGGGTCTTATCCAAGGCTTTGAATTGCTTCTTCATTGGTAGTGGTTATTACGTGACGGGTCCCAAACCAAGTGCACAACCCACAGCTGGGACAGGGGTTGTTTCGCAACCAAATACACGTTTATATAGCGAGCCGCTTGCTCCAAGCAGACAACCGGTTGCAGCCGCACCTACTGGTGAACAGACGCTGCTGACTTCAGTGAGCGCTTAAACCGAATAAGTCGGAGTGGCCCCACCGAAGCTCCCTCTCTTTCTGCCGTGACCCAAGGCTCCACTCGGATTGGTTACCACATCTTGCACATGGGTTGCTCACTTTGCCTAGAGTGCGCGAACGAGGACGCAAGGGTCGGGATTGAGTATAGCCATGCAACTATAACTGCATACCCAGCGCAACAACTATAGCCCATTGTACTCCAAACTGTGCACTCGGACTGTGTTAAGTATATCAAATTGAAAGAATTTTCTCTAATCAATTCAATGATTTATATTTTATGTGAATATATAGTGCCCCAAATATGAACTGGGCCGCGACATTTTGGCTTATTACTTTTTTAATGAAAGTATGGCTGATTACTTACAAACACCATTTAAATCAAAGTTTCATATTTTATGCAAAAATTATGAAAATTCTGCATTTTTTTAACTTAAAATTTTAGTTTAAAAAAGTGCACTTACCGTTGATTTTTTGCAATTTTTTGTTGACGGTGTCCCGCATTTTTTTCTATATAAACAAGCAAGAAAGTCTAAGTTCGGGCGGAGCCGAATATTAAATACTCGGCGCAAGTATTAAATATATGTTTTACACCTTTCCGAAAGCTACCACTACATGGTACGCCGGGGTGTATAAATTTTGAGTAAATTAGCGTCCTTAAATTTCGAAATATTCAAGTTTCAAGCATTTCTGAAATTTACCGTTATATGAAAAGCGGCCGTAATTTTAGTCCGATTCCAATAATTTTCAGCGTTTTGCTTCTATGTGGCAAGTACAATAACCACACCGAGTTTAGTACAAATTGGTAGAACGGTTACCGAGAGATATATATATATATGACCATAAGTGGGCGGTGCCACGCCCATTTTTCAAAATTTTATCATAAACGTATTTCTTAATAAAGAATTGTTTCAAACATCAATTTTGAATAAATAAGCTTTAATATTTACTGATTTATCGAAGATTTTTTATTTCTCTAAAATACCGTTATATGGGATGTGGGCGTGGTTATTGTTTGATTTTAAATATTTTCAGCGATTTCGTAGGTTATATAAAGGCCCACAACTATGCCAAGTTTGGAAGAAATTGGTGCAGCGGTTACCAAGATATACACATGTACCCATAAGTGGGCGTGGCTACACTCATTTTCCAAAAATTTATAATATTCTTATTTTTCG
>NW_016157267.1:139300-139551 GCF_001687245.7 Rhagoletis zephyria | reverse complement strand
AAAAAAAAAAAATTTGCGCTATTTTATACAAATTGCACTTGTTATATGCATAAAACCGCAAAACCCGTCGAAAATAACAAAAAATTTTAACTTAAAAACTGCAAATATTAAACAAAAAACACCATGCACTCACTTTTGATTACCAGTGTACATATGTACATATTTGTGTTTATAATTAACTACTTATGAAATAGTTTTTGTGGCACGAATATATACATATCTACTTGCGCTTTCTAAAAATGGGAATAAAA
>NW_016157267.1:134399-139200 GCF_001687245.7 Rhagoletis zephyria | reverse complement strand
GCTAATTTCTTCAAAATTGATACACCCCGGCTTACCATGTAGCGGTAGCTTTCGGAAAGGTGAAAAGGCATATATGTAATACTTGCGCCGGGTATTTAATGTTCGGCCCCGCCCGAACTTAGACTTTCTTACTTGTTATTTGTAAGTTTTCGCAGGTAACATTTTTTCCAGCAGAAAGCGGCAGATCCCAGTGTCATTTGGCTATCTCGATTTCCCCCACTTTTCAAGATTTTAGGTACGAGAGCACTGCTATTAACTTGTTTATTTCTATAAAAGGAAATATTTTTGTGAAACTTCCATTCCGTGAAATGCAACGGGTTTTTTTTGAAAATTTTTGATACTACTAGCACTTAGATAATAAGTATAACTTGTATGCTTTTGTTGATTACCCTGGCGTTTTGGTGGCCTTTTCAAACAATTGATTTGCACTTATGTTTTCCACCTTCGACACGCCATCTCATGACTTTTACACAGAAAATCTAAAAATATATGTATATTATATGTACAGTAAAACCCACTTAAGTACCTCACGAAAAATGTCAGCTTTTTGAGGTACTTAGGCGGGTTTGGTACTTAAAAGAACCCGCTTAAGTACCCCGATGCGGGTACTTAAGCGAACATAATTATTGATGTAGTTACATCTTTTTGTCAACTTACATAAATATGTAAATCCTTGAATAAAACATAAACATTTAATGAAGGATACGTATTTATTTAAGATTTTAAATTTAAATACAGTTCATTCCCTAACAAATACCATGTAAACCTAAGCTTAAGATTTTATAGAACACTTGAAGAAAAAAATTCATTTAAATTAAAATTTTTTTTCTCAGATGTGTTCTTTGAGTATACAGTTTTATAGCCCATTCAATTTTAGAGCAATAATGTGCAAGTTTCAAGTGGCTAAAAATTACCGTGAATTCTTTATAATTTTTTTGCGGAAGGTGTGTATCGCTGCCCCTGAGATTCAAAATATGTAAATATTTTAAGGAATTTTAAAAGAGCACTTAAAAGAGGAAAATTATAGGTATAATGTTAAATGGGGTACAAAAAATTGAGGTACTTAAGCGGGTTGGGTAAATAAGCAGGGAGGTACTTAAGAGAGAGATTTTCTACAGATTATATTCAAAAATTCACATTGCCCAAAAATGTTGGTTACTTAAGCNTAATGTTAAATGGGGTACAAAAAATTGAGGTACTTAAGCGGGTTGGGTAAATAAGCAGGGAGGTACTTAAGAGAGAGATTTTCTACAGATTATATTCAAAAATTCACATTGCCCAAAAATGTTGGTTACTTAAGCGGGTTAGGTACTTAAGCGGGGGGTACTTAAGCGGGTTTCACTGTAACTATGTATGTATGGTCTTTTAAATGTTGGTACTTTCTCGGCTTATTTAGTACACTTTTTTGGCCATTTGGTACAAAATTAAAAAACTCATTTATCATCCCTGACCTCCATACGAAGTTCCAGTATTGTACCATTAATAATTTGAGAGATATGCAATATAAAAATTCGGTTTCTATGAGAGGTGTCACACCCACCTTTCCACCAGCTCCCCTTTTCTTCATGAGTATGCGATTGATTTCGTATATCTCCATACCAAGTTCCAGAACTCTACCATGAACATTTCCAAAGATATGCAGTATGAAAAATTCGATTTGTATGGGAGGTGCCTCGCTCCCTTTTCCAATAGCTCCAATTTTTCTCTAAGAGTATGCGATTTATTTCGTATATCTCCATATCAAGTTCCAGAACTCTACCATGAACACTTTCAGAGATATGCAGTATGAAAAATTCGGTTTGTATGGGAGGTGCCACACCCCTTTTTACGATAGCTCAAATTTTTCCCCAAGGGTATGCGATTGATTTCGTATATCTCCATACCAAGTTCCAGGACTCTACCATGAACACTTCCAGAGATATGGAGTATGAAAAATTCGGTTTGTATTGGAGGTGCCACGCCCCCTTTACATATAGAATTTTTTTAGCCTAAAACCATCCTTGGTACACGTGCGGCAGTTGGCAGTTTCAAAAAAATCCGTTGAGCCGTTTTCGAGCTTTGCGAACACTAAAAAACGGCTTTCAAAATATATATTAGTATAGATATATTATATATTATTATTATATTTTGGCTGTATCCGTTTTTTCTGATTGGCGCAATACAATCTTGCCTAGTGATGAATTCGCCCCTTGATATGGTGGTTGCTCAAATCTATTTATATTCGAAATTGCATGAAAATTGGAAAACAGGATCCTTTAAGCTTATCCAGGCAAAAAGCTACCTGCTTTCAAAATTTTAATCAAATCGGACCTAGATTCGATTGTGGTCAACTTCGCGGAAAAAAAGGATCCTATATGCTAATCTAGGCAAAGAGTACCTACATACCAAATTTTAAGCAAATCGGACCATAAATACCATTTATTCGAATAGATCGGTTCCTGGTCCACCTACCGAAAAAAAGTAAATTTTATTTGGCCTAAAATATGGTGGTTACAGAAAGCTATTTATGTAAAAAATTTCATGAAAATCGGACCAGCCGTTCGCGTACACAAAAAAGGAAATTCTCTTTATATAATTAGTATAGATGCCAATACAATTGCTTGCTCCTTGAAATTGTTGTTGTATTTGCTTGTTTGCTTACATTTTGCACTGAAGTTCCGATTATTATTTGCCAATATTGATAAAAGAAAGCTATCTATAGCCAAATTGGCCATTTAAGTGCAGTTTAAATGTATTAATTGTTGAAGTTAATCAACAATCTCTACTTAAATACGCCATCTGAAATTGGGCCTAAGCGGCGAATACATGAGGAATATTGTTACAAACACAAGTTTAAAGCATACAATGTTACCCGTGTATAGGCATGTTTGAAACAGTTGAAGTTATCAAAATTTTTTGATTTTGATGCATGCTGGAAAAAATGTTACTGTGTGTATGCAGTGATGCCAGATTGTAGGTATTTCCCTATTTTAGATATTTTGCAAAAGTATTAAAAGGGACATTTCAATTAAAAAAGGGATTTTCATTTAACTCAATTTTGGATGCTTAATTGATCAGTATTCAAGAATATTCGGCACTCTTGCGTAATTAGTCGTTCTGAAAATGTGATGTGGAGTTAAATTATGTACACTTATTAAATATTATACGGACAATTTTTAAATTTTCCTCCCGCTAACCAATTCAAGCGCTGAGTAAGAAAGAATCTTTTCAATTGTAGCTGGCGTTTAATGTAAAAAGCGGAACAAATTATCTGATGAAATGTTAAATAGTACATGTATGTACATATGTGTATAAAATAACGGTTGCTTTTGAATAATAAAGTCAAATTCTTCAACGTTAAAATCACCAAAAATCATATTCGCTTACACAATGCAAATAATTTGTAACAGTGGTAGCTTTAAGAATTGGCCGAGTTCAGCAAAGCGCGCCAGTCGTTTCCCTTCTGTGCCAACTGACGCCAATTGGAAACGCCAAGCGAAGCCAAGTCCTTCTCCACCTGATATTTCCATCACCCTCCCTCTGCTACCACCAGCGGGTTTCGAGTGGAATACTTTCAGAGCTGGAGCGTCGGTGTCCATTCGAACGACATGGCCAAGCCANTAAATAATTTGTAACAGTGATAGCTTTAAGAATTGGCGGAGTTCAGCAAAGCGCGCCAGTCGTTTCCCTTCTGTGCCAACTGACGCCAATTGGAAACGCCAAGCGAAGCCAAGTCCTTCTCCACATGATATTTCCATCACCCTCCCTCTGCTACCACCAGCGGGTTTCGAGTGGAATACTTTCAGAGCTGGAGCGTCGGTGTCCATTCGAACGACATGGCCAAGCCAGTGCAGCCGCTGTATTTTAATTCGCTGCATTATGTCCATGTCGTTGTAAAGCTCATCGTTCCATCGTCTGCGGTATCGCCGTCGCCAACGCGTAAAGGCCCGTAAATCTTCCGCAAAATCTGCCAGCACGGGCATGATGAGTGACTTATAGAGCGTGGTTTTCGTACGTCGAGAGAGGACCTTACTCCTGAATTGCCTACTCAGTCCAAAGTTGCACTTGTTGGCAAGAGTGATTCTGCGTTGGATTTCCATCATGCTGACATTATTATTGGTATTAATGCTGGTTCCCAAGTAAACAAAATTCTCTACTTTCTCGAAATTGTAACTGTCAAAAGTGACGTGGGTGCCAAGGCGCGAATGTGCTTACTGTTTGTTTGATGACAGGAGATACTTCGTCTTGTCCTCGTTTACCAGCAGACCCATTCGCTCTGTTCCCTTATGCAACTTGGAAAAGGCAGAACAGACTTCGCGGTTTTTGTTACCGATGATGTCGGTGTCATCGGCATAAGCCAGCAATTGGACGCTGTTGCAGTAAATTGTTCCTGAGCGGTTCAGTCCAGCAGCTCTTATTATCTTCTCCAACATCAGGTTAAAGAAGTCACATGAAAGGGAGTCGCCCTGTCTGAAACCCCGTTAACGGCTCGGAGAGATCTTTCCCAATTCTGAAGGAGATGATGCTATTGCTCAACGTCATTTTACACAGCCGTATGAGTTTTGAGGGGATGTCTAATTCAGACATAGCGGCGTACAGGTATCTCCTTTTAGTGCTGTCAAAAGCGGCTCTAAAGTCGACAAATAGGTGGTGAGTGTCGATCCTTTTATCGCGGGTCTTTTCCAAGATTTGGCGTATTGTGAACACCTAGTCTATGGTGGATTTGCCAGGTCTAAAGCCACACTTATAAGGCCCAATCAGTTCATTGACGTCTTTCACACAATACGCTAGATAATACCTTGTAACCTATGCTAAGAAGGCT
>NW_016157267.1:106001-124867 GCF_001687245.7 Rhagoletis zephyria | reverse complement strand
TATTTTAACTACATTGCATTTGAGTATGGAGAGGCAACTATCTGGAAGTATTTTACATAAAAAATTTACTAAGTATTGCCCGGTTTGTAGTTGCAGTTAAAGAAAACACATGAAAAGGCACGATTTTTTTTAAATTCGAAAAAATGTAAATATTTCAAAAACGGTGACACTTTTACCTGAAAATTTTTTGTTTATCAGTGAGCTCACCCCCCCACCTACCTTGCCCTAAAGTTTGGCACGTTACTTCTGGGACACCCTGTATAGTAGGTAGTAAAAATGCATGTTAGTTGAAAAGAATTCTAAAATTGGTAAAAAATTCATATTAATAGTTTTGATTAATTAAAAAAAATATGAACATTGTTTATATTGTATTAAGTTATATGAAAATTCTTGTTCGAAGAAACATACAAACATATGTATGTGCCATTGTATGCTCTCACTGCAAACCTTATGAAAATTATGTACACATGCAATTGGCAAACTCTTTGGTGATTTGTCGTCGGCATTTCAAAGGGGCTTTTGGTCGAAAAAATCAATTTTTTT
This sequence comes from Rhagoletis zephyria, assembly GCF_001687245.7. Taxonomy (NCBI): domain Eukaryota; kingdom Metazoa; phylum Arthropoda; class Insecta; order Diptera; family Tephritidae; genus Rhagoletis; species Rhagoletis zephyria. The sequence continues at coordinate 124,324 of NW_016157267.1, read as the reverse complement.
TTTATGGTAGCTGCTATGCTATTTACATATATTTCACTTTAAACATGGACACATTGACAAAAAAACGTACAAATGCAATGCACTTGTTAACTTCAAGGTGTTTTCTTGAAAAGTTATTTTCGAGTTTTATGAACATTTATTTTGAGCAAAGGTGTTGCATGGTCATTTTCCACTGCAATACTCGTATTATATGTAAGTAATGGGGCATATTCACAGTCAAAATAAAGTCGACACTAAAGTTAGTTACAGATTTTTGACATAATTTGCAATAGAATATCTGTCAAAAGCTGCAACTATGTAAGTTTAGAGTCGAATTTATTTCTCACGCATGCGCATACGGATGTACATATGTATTAGAGGTATACGCCGCCGAGCCACGCCGCCCCCGCCTCTGTTTTTTGCCTATCCTCACGCGCCGCCGTCGAGTTACGAAAATATCGGCGCGGCGGCGGCGTTCAGCGCCTAAGGAATATTGTACAAAACTTTCATGATGTATGTACATTGAAATACTAAATACTACCAGTATAAAAACACAATTTTACGAAATGAAAATTACATTTTTAAAGGAGTTGTTTTTGATGTTGAGTTGTTTTTGCATAGTTTGGGCCACTGGAAAATAATATGGTCTCCTTTATTTTTCCAATAAGAGCATAACTCAGAAAAAACATAAGTAACATATTTTTCGATCGAAAGCGTTTACTACAGTTAAATAAGGGTCGAATACTGGTAATCTAACGATTTTTTGTCTGCACTAGACAATTCTGTTCAATGATACAACAATACTACTTTTTTATACATATACTACACCAACAAGTTATAACACATCAAAAACTTTAACGCGAATATCTGCTCAATTATTGGAGATAAAACAAAGACAAGTTGATTTTCCTGTGTATTTTTTNATATACTACACCAACAAGTTATAACACATCAAAAACTTTAACGCGAATATCTGCTCAATTATTGGAGATAAAACAAAGACAAGTTGATTTTCCCGTGTATTTTTTTTAATATTTAAAACAGACTTTCAATAAAATGCAAACAATTTTTTTTACTAATTTTTACATTCGTAAGTTATTTTATTCTGGGGTCCCACAAACGTATACAAGTACTAGGTGGCTGTGTGAAAATTACGTTAGCATTCCTTAGTGGTGGTCAAACCCCAGGAAGGTTTTGCTCGCTCGCATCGCAATGTTTTCTACACAGGGTTAAAGTTCCCCCTTTTTGGTAATAATTAGTATTCTTTTTCATTACATTCGGTTCTCCTTAGAAAAATTTGGGGCTTAATATTTTATTGGAAATTTTAACCATCTATAAGGTATTTTTTTTAAACAGTAATTTAACAGAACAGTTGTTAAGATTATTGCAAAAATTTATTGATAGCGACATAAATTACCCTAATAACTTAACTTTTTAAATTTTTTTTATTTCTTTAAATTTAAATAGAACACACGGATCCCAAGAGAACATAGAGAGCCATGTGTGTATGTATGTATATACCTCAGACCTTCTGCTGTTCGCCCATCCATCAGCGCCAGACACTCCACATTTTAGTTCAAGTACGGAGTAACGTAATTTAAATTTAAAACTAATTCAATGAATGAATTAAATAAAATTATAATCTTAATTGGCATGGCGGCTGCCTAACGCTGACGAGCTGATATGATAAGATTAGTATCCTCATGGCTCTTTTGAATCTAAGTTATGCGCAGTAGCGCCGGCGTTTCCAGAGCGCCGGCGTCGCCGCCGTCGCCGACTCTTTTTGAAGTTGACCACGCCGCCGCCGCAAAGCCTGTCGGCGTAAACCGTAGTATGTATGTACTTACAAATGCGCTACATATCGTCGTCTCAGAAAACGGATGTCGAATGTTACAAAACACGGNGTAGCGCCGGCGTTTCCAGAGCGCCGGCGTCGCCGCCGTCGCCGACTCTTTTTGAAGTTGACCACGCCGCCGCCGCAAAGCCTGTCGGCGTAAACCGTAGTATGTATGTACTTACAAATGCGCTACATATCGTCGTCTCAGAAAACGGATGTCGAATGTTACAAAACACGGTTTTGAGAAAATTGACTTTGAAGTTTAGGGTCGAATTAATCCGAAACTGTACGGTAGATTTTTGTAACTTTTGAAGGAGACGTAGGTGGTGTTATTAGTTTTGATTTCCCATATTTTTACATTTAATATCTCTTAACGTTAATGAGACAATTTACTTTTCATTCCGTATACATTTGTCGTAAGTAGCGTTTACTCACCACTTTGTTTTGTCCACAGAACATACGACAATAGTAAAGTATCTATTTCAACGACGATGGTATAATTTGATGAAAAAAACAGACATATTTATTAAATAATGATTACTTATTAGAAAAAACATAACAAAAACATAATCATGTATTTAATAAAAAAAATCTGTACATCTCTTATGCTGTAAATATGTTACGAACATACGTTTTCTTTATATAAAAACAAAAAACAATACTTAAATTCAGTCTTTTGTACATTTTTATCTCTTTCATTTCATTGGAGACTCAGTGCAAGCTAAAATTTAAAAATTTAAAATTTTAAAATTAGTTACTTAGTTTAATTTTCAATTTTAATTGTATCGTTATAGTAGAGGACCATCCAATTGTCGTAAGTTCAAAGTTTTGCGATACATACGACAAATGTTTTATGATTAAAAAAAGATTACATTTGTATGGGAATTTGTCGTATGTGCCACATACGACAAACGTTTTATGATTAAAAAAAAGGTACGTTTGTATGGGAATTTGTCGTATGTGACGCATTTTCAGCACATACAACAAAAGGCATACCCAATCATTAATATTATGTAACATACGACAAAATGCGCACGAAATATCTCAAAAACTAATGGAGATATAAAAAAATGGATTGCAGAAATCGAAAGAGCATGTCCAACTTAGTAAATCTGCATCAAAATCCCAAAATCGTGATTTTGCACACTCGTCATCCGTTTTCTGAGGCGACGATATGTAAAATGGACATACTCCAAAATCATATATGCATTGATAACGTTCCCCTCTATGTACTTATGTGTACATACTAGGGATGTCAATTTTCGGGGTTTTGTCGATCCCGGGATTTTCGGGATCTGAAAATACAATCCCGGGATCCCGGGATTGTCCCGAAATTCAGGCAAAAGTGCAACACATCTGTGATCATCCTATTGTAGTATTTTAAATCAGATTGATATAACAAAAAAAGTACAATTTATTGTAATTCATTTACATATTTATTAAGGCGATAAATCAGTATTTTCAATCAACAAAAAACAAACATAAAATTTGACAAACATATATGTATGTATGTATGTACATATCCTCATTAATTTATAACATAGTTTTTGTACTACAAGTACAAATGCATATACGGTCACTCACAGAAATATTTTGCATAGATTTTTTTTTGCAATATTCAAAATATTTTTCATGGTATTTTTTTTGTTAATTTAAGAAAATATATATGTATGTGTAATTTTGAAGTTGCGAAAACATCCCGTCGACATTTTGTATTTTTTTTTGCTCCAAAAAAATTCGTTATAAGGAAGAAAATGCCCAACATCGTCAGTAAAAAAAATTCAAAAATCAAGGGAGTTTTTAGCAACTTTAAAATTGCACTTTATTGTATTAAATTGAATGGGCTATAAAACTGCATAATAGAATTTTTTGTAAAAATTATGATTAAAAAGTTTGATATTTTTATGATAATTTGGTGAACTTAAACCAACTTTCTCTAAAGTGTGAAATTTTGATTTACATGATTTTTGTTGTAAAATGAGCTATATATTTTTTTTTATTAACAAAAAAATACCATGAAAAATATTTTGAATATTGCAAAAAAAATCGATGCAAAATATTTTTGTAAGTGACTGTATTTGGTACAGCAGTAACTGCCTATGTAACTATATAAAATTTTTTGAATCACTGTTTGAGATCAATTTAAGATATTATCAGTATATGTAAGTAATAATAAAAAAGTTAACACATTTAGGTAAACAATAAAAATATAAGTGCATCACCTATTCCATTTCGAGCGAAGCAAAATTATTCCTTCTTTTGATGGTAATGCGATCTTAAAGAAATTATAGCATTAAGGGTTGCAANTTCTTTTGATGGTAATGCGATCTTAAAGGAATTATAGCATTAAGGGTTGCAAAAAATTCTTAATTTGCCCTTGAGAGGGGATATTTGTGATAAAAATTTAATTAGCTAACAAAAAAATTGTTTCCAGCAATCCCGGGATTTAAATCGACTAATCCCGGGATATTCGGGACTTAAAAAAGACCGGGGGGTTGACATCCCTAGTACATACATACCTAAACAACCTCGTAAATAATTTATTGATAAAGTTCTTACACATGCACATACTATAACATACATATAATAACTTCCTTCTTATTTGAGGTTCACAAACTTTAACTTCAGGGTCGTCTTTATTTCGTCTACGAATATGCCCCAATAGTTTTGCAGTCAAATGAAAATGCATTTCCCACGCATATGTATGTAAATACATACCCCATTAATTGATAAGATAAGTATGTACATACATACGTATGTGCATATTTCTGCCAAATACTACGCACATGCATACATATGTAAAACTCAGTGTACATACATAATTACGCACATATTCAAGTACAACAAGAACTATTTCACTCATAAACGCATTCGCGTATTTCTCAAGGCCAAATACATAAATTCATTCATAACAACCGCAGCACATCTCCCCGCAAATTCATCACCAACAAGCGCAACTTTTTCAGTCCGACACAAAAATTCTAAAATCTAAAATTTAAAAAATCTCGGCCAGCAAAGTGAAAAGTTGCAACTATTTCTCTACATCCAGTAAAATTAGTTATCTCGAATTTTGGTATTTTTTTTTAATTTTTGGCAAAACAATCTATTTCTCTGTTCCACAACAATGTTTCAGTCATTAACTAGTATTTTAAGGTGTAATTTTAATTAACATTAAATAAAGTGAACGTTTTCTGCAGGAAAATACATTATTTATTTTTTTTAATAAAATCAAAACTCCTAAATTCACAAACATATGTGGTTTTATCGGAAGTTCACAAATGTAACGTGGCAACTTTGCTCGTTTGCACATTTTTCGGTCCGAAATTGTAAAATTTTTGTCCATGACGCGCCACGATTTTTGTACAGGGGGGTCAATGTGCCTTGAACACCATTTGTATAATTGCAAAAAAATTATTCTATTAATTTTTGAATATTAAAAATTTCTAAACTTCAAAGCGTTTATAAAAATATATTTACATATATCCACGGATGATTTTAAATTTTTTTCACCTGTAAGCAAATCTTCAGTACCATAAAAAGATTCAACCACATCAAAGTACAAGATATGCTATGTCCAAGCTAATGCTACTCCACTGTATATGTCCATATGTATGTCTGCATGTATGCGTGTAAATATGTCAACTCAAAATTTGATTTTAACCCATTTTAGCGGACATAGTTTTTTTCATTCCAGCCGTTAATATAACATGAATTTTTTAGTTAATTTTCATGAAAGTTACACGTATCATCGAGAACATGTTTACATGCAGAATTTTAAACGAAATATTATTCTCCATATAAAATGTACGCGTATGGCTTTATTAAATGTTAACTTATGCGAAAACCTAAATATTTCGTAACCTAGGGTTAATATTGATGGCGTGGCAATTCGCAAGAATTTAATAATTTGTCTTTTGATGGAGGACAGCGATGGGAAGACGAAAGCAGATCTATCGTACATATGTATGCACATATTTACATTTATTAATGCATACATATTTATGCGTTTGTCTTTTTGGATGAATGAAGAATTTCATATATGTAGTGATTTAGAGATTGCAATTTGAATGATGTACTGTGGCGCGTATGCTAGAGGCGATGCAACTTTTTGGCGTCTCGCCGTTTGTCTTGGTTCAAATCCCGGACGGACCAAGTAATAATTTTTTTTTGTTTTGTTTAATTGTCATATCCATATTCCATTTTAAATTTTACTATTAGCTTTGTTTAAATAATATATGTAAATGGATATGTAGGTACAAACGCATGTATAATTTCACATAAGCGCTCAAATTTGCCAAGAGTTACTGAAAACTTTATTGTAAATGTTTTCACTAAAATATTAGTTATTGGAATTAAAATTTTATGCGAACCCAATTTTTATTCCCATTTTTAGAAAGCGCAAGTATGTATATATTCATACCACCAAAATTATTTCACAAGTATGTAATTTTAAACACACATATGTATGTATGTACATTAGGGTGGTCCAAAAACATTAAGTCGGAATTGTACTGCTCTCACCCCCAGATTCTATATCGAAAAAAAGTATACCAGTATTTTTTTATTTTGAAATCAAATAATATTCAGAGCTCGCTTAAAGCGCTCAAAGTTTTCCATGTATTTTTATATGGGAAAAAACTTTTCGTAGAAATGGTATAGAATTTTGGAAAATCAATATTTTTCGATAGGAAAACTCTGGTTCTCTTCAGAAGACTTTCAATAATAATACGCAATTGTTTATTTAACAATTTTTTAATACTAAGGATTTTTTATTGGTCGCCCCATTGCCTTTTTCGGGGTTTTTGTGGGTTTTTTGGCGGACCTATAAATTATAGTTGCAATGAAAAAATGGTTAAATAAACAACTATCATTATTTTAAATTGTATTTGCATCTTCATAAAAGGAGAACAACATAAAAAAATTAACAAAAACTAAAACTAATGAAAATTATGTGAAGATTTACTATATTTTCGTTTATTTGCTCGCAAAGAACATCACATTTCATGTTGCTCAACATTGTATTATGTTATCAACATTAAATTCAACAGAATTTCTACATTCCGACTTGAACTTTTCTAACGCTGTTAATTTTTCGTCCGCGAATAGTTTCCACTTTCAGTTTGCACCTTCTCTATCTATCTAAGTTCTCTGACGCGGGTTCCATCCCTGCGAAAAATCTAGAAAAAAAAGAAGTCTGATGAAGAGATGTGGTGATCTCCGAAATAGCTGCTATAACTTCTACCGCTTAAGCAATGTCGTTTTACCATTTTGTCTAAGAAACAAATCGTGGTAAAAAGCTCAATAACACTTTTGAGATAAATATTAATACGCCACAACAAAAAATAGACGAAAACAAATCTAATTAGAGCTAGCAACGCTGCTCGTTGATATCAATGCGAATTGCACTCATTGTCAAAAATGAGGTGTTTGTTATACATTTGCTCATGTTCGTCATTGTGCGTAACTATAATTTTCTAGAGTAGTTTTTGTGCTCCCGCTATCACCTTGTATGAATTAGTTTTTCGTTGATATACCCCAGCAAACATTTGGGGTCATAAATGAGTCTTTAAGGAGTCCTATTTCGGAGCCTTTGCGCTCATAATGAGCTCATTTAAGAGTCCTATATGAGGGTGTTTCCCTTCCCCCGAAGGTCGACTTATATGAGCTTAAATTCATACATCAAATGAGCCTCAATATGTTGGCCTCATATACATACATATGAATCATTTCAGACTCTTTTTGAGGCTCTTATCGGCCTCATATTTATGATTCATTCGGACTCTTATTTCAGGTTGTTCTTCGAGTCGATTTGAACGCACTATATTTGCAAAGGCGATCAGCAAAAATTTCTTTCAAATAACTTACATGCATACTACATCGTGCATATGCACATTCCAACATGCATTTAATAGCAGCAGCTGTAGCTAAATTTTGTTAATTTTTTGTTTTCTAATTATTTTCAATTTCTGTATAAAAAAGTTTAGATATAAATTTCAAATCTTTATTGTTTTTATATTGGCACAAGGTGCTGGCTCACAACTTGGATCAAATATGAATCCTAAAAGATTCATATAACAGTAAAAAATTTTTTGTTTTTGAAACTCATATTTCTTACCTAACTAGGACTCCTTTCGGACTCATATATTCTAAACGTTCAGAATATGGTTGCTGGGACTCTGATGAACATACATATGTATGTGGGGACGATAGCAAGGTGAACTCATATAAGGTAGTGTTACATGAGCAGTTGAATTTTTCGCCCCGGTGTTTCTTAAAGAAAGCCATAAGCGTAGCGACCGTAGATCCAACTTGGTGATGTTTTGCTCTAGAATTAATTTCTGTCTTGGTTTTATGAAAGATCAAAAAATTTTGATTTTCTGGCAATACATTAATGGTCATACATTAATGGTCATGTTGTACAAACTCATTTTATTTTGAGTTTATTTTGTTCACTAAATAACCCAAAATGGATAACTCAGCCGAAATATGTACATGCTTGCGTTGAATTTTATAAATGTAAGCCGAAACTTAAAATTATGTGTTTGTTGCAGGGCTTCAAACTGGTTTAAAACTAAACCGGTCTTTGAACCAAACCGTCGCTATTTTTCGGGCTTCGAACCGAACCACAAACCGAACCATTTTTTCTTTTGAAATGCCAAAACCGAACCGAAAACTATTCCAAAGAATGGTTCGGTTCGATTCAAAATCCACTAAAGCATTTTTCAAGTTTTGTAATACACAACTTTTTCTAAAAATGCAAGTGCAATGGCACCTATGTTAATTATAATTTCGTCCATATAAAAATGCTTGAAATATTTTTATATGGAAAAAATGCAGATCACCGCCAGCAAAAAAAAAAGTCAAGTCCGTGAAAAATTGCCAAAAATCTACTTAAAATTTAAAAATATTTTCTAAAAATTCTTATTAAAAAGTTTGCAATTTAGATGCAACTTTGAAGAATTTTCATAATTTTTTCAAAAAGTTTTAAACTTGGGTTTACTCAGTTTTTGTTAGACGTAAAGATGTAAAAAATGAAACCTTAAATAAACAGAAAAATATAGCCAACATTGTTAAAATTTCGCGTCCCAATTTATTTTTCCACCACTATAAATGTGTGTGTGCCTTTTATTTTTATATAAATAGATTTGTGTTATTTGTATCCTTTAGCATTAAAAAAATTAACCATTGGAACCGAACCGAGCCGCGGTTCAGGAATACTCATGGGCCGGTTCTTGAACAAGCTTTTCCTAAGTGGTTCAAACCACTGAACCCAACCGCGCCGTTTTTTGGAGTGTTTTGCAGCCTTGGTTTGTTGTCATTAATTCTGTCATAGGCCAATTGATGAAATCATTTCAGTAATTTCTACGTGATAAGTGTTCCTCCATTATTTGGTTTTATAGGGATTCGGATAGCTTTCTCATTGAAGTAATAAAGAAAATTCGCTTAAGTGCTTCTTTCGGTTAAGCGCACAAGTTTTTCGTGCAAAGAAGAATGGGCAGCTATGCAAAATGTACTGCATTCAATTTTTTTGTTTAGCGACATACATACTTATGGCCAGATTATCTTCGTTTTCGAGCTGAACTATCCAAAGCGTAATTAAGAATACAAAATTTCTCATCTGGAAACCAAGTTATAAAATAATCCTGTATAAAAAAGGTAAAACCCGGATTTATCGATTATTTTTGGTAAAGAGAGGACAAACGTCATAGAAAAAAGATAAACAACAATAAACGCCGCTAAGAAAAAGCGCATGGTTGATGTATTTTATTTTAAAATGTGCTGAAAACGTAATGATCAGGGTTGGGTAAATTGCACTAACAGGTCTATTCTGCGCTGGTAATAAAAGTTTTGTGACCGGTAAATTAAGTTCCGGTCAAATTTTAAACCCTTTTCGAATTCTGCGTACTCTTGTAGGCGGTAAATTTTGTTACCATCTCATAAGCCGGTAACAAAGTATTGCCCCGTGAAATATGCAATGCCAGAATCTCCACAATTCTTTATAGCTGAATTGCTGAATATTTTAACTGCATTACCAACGTAACTAGAATCGCTGTGACAAGAACTGGTAACATTTTTTGGTAATAAAATTTTCCGGTTACAAAATCATTGGTAACGTGCAGAATAGACCTGTAAATCGAAATTTTCGCTACCACTAGGGCTTTAGTCACTATATGGTTAGTGGTAGCGTATTTCAATTTCACTACCACTATACGGTTAGTAAAAGTGCTTTTAAAATTTCAATAGCACTACATAGTGATAGTAAAATGTAATTTTCAATATCACTATCTGGTTAACGGTAAAGGAACGAAAATTTCACTATCACTGACTAATTACACTAGTTTGAAAATTTGGGAAAATTTGGCGATCTATGATTTTAATACCCATTTCTTTACAAAAGGTTTGTTCAAAAATTTATAGCCACTAACTATATAGTGGTAGTACCACTGTATGGTTAGTGGTAGTGACAAATTGTTTCACTACCACTATGAACTTAGTGCTAATGCAGGGGCGGACCCAGCAGCAATCCTTGGGGGGGGGGAAATTTTTCACCGCAGTTTAAAACTTTTAGAGTTTTGTTAGTTTTTAATTTCTTGAAGTTTCCCCTTTTTAATGACTTGAGTGGAATTCCAAAATTTTCTAAACTTTTAAAACTTTGTGAATTTGAGAAATTTTAGTAAATCCCAATAATTCAATATAATGATTTTTCCAGAATTTTTTTATTTTTCAAAAATTTTGAGAATTGTAGGAATTCTAACAAATTTTTTCTAAGTAAAAGTGTCGAATATACACAATTGATCAAACGAAATTGGAAGTTTTTGAATGTTGAAAACATTTTCATATTTCGTCGTTTTTGAAAATTTAAAAATTTTCGTAATTCTTGAAGATTCAAAAAATTTTTGGCCGTTTCCCCGGATTTCGATAGTTTTTGAAATTTTGGAAATTATCCTCAAAAATAAGAAATCTCAAGAAATTTAATAATATTATAAAATGCAAAATTTTGGAATTTTCGTTGTTTTCTGAACCTGTGAAAATATTCAAACTTGCTCTGACTTTGAACTGTGTAAAATAATACAAATTCGGAAATATAACAAAAAAACTTAAAATTTAAAATTAAGTACATAATTTGAAAATTCAGTGAATTTCGAAAAACTGATTAACTTAAATAACACAATACTTCGAGCTTAGCACACAGCTATAATTTCAAACTCAAGTGAAATTTAACACACTTTTTCCATGAATTAAAATTTTCAAAAGCATCCATTCATTAGGTTTATTCCACAAGCTTCTCGAAGTCACTTCGAGTTACATATACGCGCTCCGCAAGTAAGTTTTCGAGTTTCTTTGATATACGCTCACAGTTTGAACTTTGCTCGAGTTTTTCTACAAGTAGCTTGTGGGACAAACCTGTTATATATTCTTGTAATGATATTTCACGATATTTAGTTGAATATTATGAAAATACATATTACACAGTTTTGAGGGTGAGGGAAATTTCCCCTACCTGGGTCCGCCACTGCCTTATGTATTTCAAATTTCATTACCACTACACGAATAGTGGCATTGAAATGTTCAGTGCATTAAAAATTTAGTGCAGATATTATACATGCTTACATATCGTACCGCTTCCCTTATCGTCCTGTAATGCTCCATTGTTGATTTATTTTTGTGACCCACGCTTCAAAACTCCTTTTATGGATATCAATACATCTAAAGACTGGGTAGATGGTGAACTAATTCAAAACAATATAAATCAGTTAGCATGGAATCATATGAAAATGGCCAAACTCTAGTGAAAGCTTCTATTGAAGAGCAAGCTCAACAGGATATTTGCCAATGCTTTGAGGAAATCGCCAACGGCTCTGATGCTGATTCCAGTTTTTGTAGTGATGTGGATAGCCAAACGATGGAAACCCCTTATACCCAGACAAGAAGATCCTTTAATTTGGTGGAAGCAGAGTCGCAAAGATTTTTCAAATTTGTTTGAACTGGCAATGAGGTACCACTGCGAACCATCTTCCTCAGTGAACTCTGAAAGAGTGTTTAGTGCGTCGGGTAGCATTTATGTTCAAAACAGAAATAGGTTGTTGACCTGAAATGCCGAATTACTAATTTTCATAATGAAAAATGTATAAATCTTTAACTCTATTTACTAATTATATACTATACAATTTGATTACAAAGATAAAAAAAAGTGAACTAGATGTTAAATTAAATCTTCTATAATAGAAATCCTGAAATCCGGCCGGATTTTAGCCAGTATCCGGCCGGATAGTCGGATAACAGAAAAACGGCCGGATTCCGGATATCTATCGGATAGCCGGCACATCCCTAATACATACATAAGTGCATTCACTTAAAAAAAAAGGTTATAACCCTAACGTATATGTTTGTGATTATTTTAAGTACACAACAATGAACTAAACAACACCTTTGGTTTTATCGAATCGCCACCTTTAATTTCCGCTCGTAACGACGAGGCTTATACCTGGAGAATTCTACAGAGCAGGGGGAATTTTATTTGCATCAACTTTAAAGAGTATAACGGCGGCTTGAAGGTAAGAATATTTACATATTTGTTCAAAGAACTTTATAATACACTACTAGTTTTTATTTTATTAACAGCTGTATGATGGTTTTGATGACACGGCTTTGGAAATACCTATCCAATTATCGCCTTGGCAATATACATCCAGTAGCAACGTTTTGTATTTAGTCAGTTGTAATAGTGAGCTAGAGCCTTTCAAAATCGATTGGAAAACTGTCAATAACAGTGTCACACAAACCAATCTGTCCAGAAGTGATTGCGCTAAGACTTTTGTCTTAAATTATAACAACCGCCTTAATATTTCTTCGCCTGGGTATCCAAATGGCTATGCTAATGACTTGGACTGTACATGGATCATAAAACCAGAAGATGCTACCGAGCATATTTTGCTGAGTTTATATGAGGTTAAACTTGAGGCTTACGGGGAATCAGATTATTTGCGTATCCTAACATCTCATAATTTAAGAGATTGGCATAAGGAATTGGATATTTCTGATAGCAAAGACATGTCTATTAGTCCTGTTAAAGTTGTTGAAGGCACGCCTTATTTAAAACTTGTACTACATACGGATTCCAGTGTTAATCGCACGGGATTCACTTCGTTGGCAAAGACTGTTTGCGGTTCTAACATGACCGGGCTTACAGGACATATATTGGCGAAAAATGTAATGCGCTCCCGGAGCTCGAACTCCTATTGTATATGGCATATTGAAGTCCCTACTGGTAAAAGGATCGCCCTTACTTTTGATTTCGGAAAAAATTTTGTGCCCACATCTCAAACTTGCCGACAATATGCGGTAGTTTACGACGGATTCGATGACAATGCGCGAATATTATCGCCTGGGCGCATATGCAACCAAGCAGGTCGTAACGTTAAAAGCTTAGAATCTTCAACTAGCCGCTTAACCATTAAATATAATCTAAACTGGACCAATGCGTTTGAGAAAGATTTTGACTTCAATCTGACTTATCAACAAGTCGGTGATTGTGATACCCAATTACAACTAACACATTATCTAAGATCAGCTAACATTAGCTCGCCTAATTATCCCAACGTACCCAATCCACACACAGAGTGCAATTGGATTATAATAGGTCCTGTGGGCGAAACGTTGCAAGCTGAATTTTTGGACCATTTCAGTATGAATACTCGGTTTTGTGACAAAGAATTCATAGAAATTTTTGATGGCTCGACTGAGTTGTCACGAAGTTTGGGACATTTCTGCACAAAGCCCAATGTAATTCGATCTACCGGAAATATTCTTCGTTTTCATTATTTAACCGATATAAGCGAGCCTCGGAGTGGCTTTCTTTTGAATGTATCTATTTCCAGCTGTGGCGGTACCTATACAGATGTAGCTGGGGACATTACATCACATGGTTACCCGGCGCTTGGGTCCTATCCAAAGCCAGCCGTTTGCGATTATACTATAAAAATGCCCTACAGATCACGAATGCGGTTAAATTTCAGTGACATTGATTTGCCATACAAAAATAATAATTTGAATCGGTCAGATCGTATAGAAGTTGTCACGATAAGCGATAATCCTGAAATAATAACGGTTTTATACGGAAATTTCACAACAATGCCAGTATTAGAAATTGATACAAATGCAGTAACGCTGCGCTTTATAACTTTCCAAGAAAGCAATTTGTATCGGGGATTTAAGTTAAGATTCCAGCGTTTATATGGTCTTTGTTTCCGCGAGGTTGAAAACGATGCTGGTGTATTGTCATTGAACATGCTTGATCGGGTCCCAATTTATGTCTCCTGCAGATGGAAGATCAAAGTTCCAAAAGGACAGCGAGTGACTTTCGAGTTTCAAAAAGTCGAAGCTCAGAGTGTTGCTAATAATACAGAACGGTAAGCTTTATTGCCATTTGAGCAAACTTCTAATGTGTATACATAGAGCATAATGAACCATATTTTTGCTATTACCAATAAAAATTGTAAAAAAGCGGATTTTCGGCCCACACTCATACATATGTATCTGTAACAACCATTTACACATGATCGCATGCTTAAGTACACATTAGTGCTGCCACTTTACCACAATTGTGGTAGATCTACCTCATTTCCGGTAATTTTTCACTTCAACCACAACTACCACACATTTAAAAAATCGACCACAATTTTATTGAAATACAATCCCAGCCAGCAGAGAAACGTACTTTTTGCCGAAAGTGCAGTTTTCGTACATTTTTCGTATCCGGACACGTTCAGAAAACGATTTCCATATGTGTTAATTTTTCGTGTCCGAAAAATGACATCATCTTATTTCAAAACAATAATTTTAAAATATTTGTTCAAACTGAGCATTTGAAAACATTTATACGTATTCGCCAGTAGCTGAGTATGCAGAGAAGTGTGCTACTATTTGTTAGCTTTCAGGAGGTCCCAGGTTCGAATTCCGTCAGAAGCAACCCATTAAAATGATTTATTCAAATTGAAATAATTGCTGAATCTTAAAATTGTTTTTTGTTTGGTTTCCTGTGATTATGAAAAAGTTTCTGTGAAGTTCATAATGAAATCGTTTTCAAGGAAAAATTGAATCTGACAAATTTCAGGAAAACAGCCGAAAGCGCATCCGTTTTAGAACTATTTTCGATAGTTTTCTGCACATACGTTTCGGATGAACACTTTAATGGGAGAATTGATCTGAAAAACGTCTGAAAAAGGAATCGGAAAACGGATGAAACATCAGGTTTTTACGGATACGTTTGTACGTTTCCGGATATTTTACTGGCTGGGATTATTTACCTAATTCCCCGAAATGTTGCTTTTATAAAAGTTGAACAGCAAATTTTCTCGTGAATATGAGTGTAAAAGTCAGAATATTGTTTACGTTTTAAGCATTGCAATGGGTTCAAACTCGTTACCAGGGATTTTTGGGATCGCTGATTACGCATATGATATCAGTTTTTCAAAATTCAAAACAGCGATCCAAAATGGTGATCAATTTGAAAAAAAAAATTGCTGGATTGGTTCCAAACTCGGAGCTCGGGAATTTTTGGGGCGGAAAATGGCGGATCCAATTTTGCTATCAAATTCTTAAAAAATTACTAAAATTAAAACGTTGAGACTGAAAGTTTTACGCATTGTCACGAATCTGACATCAGCAGATTTTAAAATTCAAAATGGCGGATCCAAATCATTTTTTTATTGGTCGCCATATTGCATCCGCCATTTTGAATTTTGAAAAACTGACATCATATGCGTAATCAGCGATTCCAGAAACCCCCTGGTAATGAGTTTGAACACATGACAATGCTTAAAACGTTCAGTATCAACGTTTTAATTTTAGCAGTCTCTTTTCGAAAGCATATTTTCGGGGACTATGCCCATTCTAACTGTCCGAGACAGGTATGTAATTAATGGAATATTCCCCAATAATACCGGAGTAATTACATTTAAAAACAATACTTTTAGCTGCCCTATAACATGTCACGAAAATAAAAAAAATACCCAATCAGCGTTTACATAAAAAACTGATTAGCGCGACCTCCAAAAAAATTTGTTTCTTTTCAAAATAAAAAAATACGTGTATTTTTTTCTCACAAACAACAAACAACAATATTTTGATTTAGCGTTTATAAATTTCCAAAAAGAGTGTTTTCTTGAACCACTCTAATAAATATATATATATTTTCTACAGATTAGATTCGAAGATAGCGTTTAAATTTTCTGGGCTTGGGATACATTTAATATTTTAGTGTTTTCTAAGCGTTATTTTATATTTTGAATCAACTCTTTTTCTTTCCTTCATAACATAGCTATTTGCCCCTACCTTTATTATTGCCCGCTAATGTTATCAACGCGAAGAATAATAGAGTTACTCAGTGACTTTTGCATCGCGTTAAAACGTCTGTACTGAACATTTATCCACTTCACACTTCCACTCGAACAATTGGCCGTGTAAACGTTGCAAACGCTCGACTTTGGCGAAGCAATTGGATGCATTATGTCGACTTGCGACATTTTGCATTATGTCGCGGTTTTCGCTGGCAGTTAAGTTGCCAAAACGCACAGGGCGACTCATATGTATTCAAAATTATTGATGCCAAAATTACTTGGTATCGAATGAAAAGTATCGAGTATGTACTTGTATTTACTTGTATCGTTTCATCCCTAGTTTTAAGCCACCATCTGATTTTCGGGATAACCATTTCCCATAACAAAGCTTAAAAAGGCAGATAATGTACGTTTTCTGCTTTACAAAAGTGTGACATTTTAAAAAACGGACACAAAATTTTCTCACCGTTTGCCTTTATTTTAGAATCGAACGCGAAATGAGAAATGGGCAATGAAAAGGCGAAGATGTTCTAAGAGCATTTGTGCATTAAATTAAAAAAAAAAATCGCTTAAGTTATTTTCGCGGTTGANTGAGAAATGGGCAATGAAAAGACGAAGATGCTCTTTTTTTGCATTAAATTGTGCATTGAATTAAAAAAAAAAATCGCTTGTGTTATTTTCGCGGTTAGGGCTCGGATATATATGCGGCTTAAAGGAAACATGAGACCGCAAAACGTTTGCCTGTTTGTTTAGTTCCCTGAACCGTCCCTGTATTGATATGGCGCTTCATTCTTTCACTTCAAATCGAAAACACATTGCGATCACAGTGTACTAGCAATATAGAAGTATTACATATATGGTTACTACAGTGTAATTCGGCGAATAAAAAGTTTACAAATATTCTACCATACTTTGTAGTAGTGTTGCCGCGGCACCATGAAAAAATGTATCGTACAAAAAAAAANGCAAAACGTTTGCCTGTTTGTTTAGTTCCCTGAACCGTCCCTGTATTGATATGGCGCTTCATTCTTTCACTTCAAATCGAAAACACATTGCATTACATATATGGTTACTACAGTGTAATTCGGCGAATAAAAAGTTTACAAATATTCTACCATACTTTGTAGTAGTGTTGCCGCGGCACCATGAAAAAATGTATCGTACAAAAAAAAAACAAAAAATTTATCAAATGTATCACTTTTTTCTATCAAAGTGTCAAGTTAGAAAAAACTTAAAAAATGCTATTTGGTTTCATACCTTTGCTTTTTATTATTGTCAATAACCAAAAAATCATGTAATGCACATTCATCTTCTTCTTCTTCTTAATTGGCGCTGTAACCGCCTAAGCGATTTTGGCCGAGTCCAAAACAGCACGCCAGTCATTTATCTTCTGTGCTAACTGACGCCAATTGAAAATGCCAAGTGAAGCCAAGTCCTTCTCCACCTGGTCTTTCCAACGCAGAGGAGGCCTTCCTCTTCCTCTGTTACCAGCATCGCGGCCCGCGTTGAATATTTTCAGAGCAGGAGCGTTTCTGTCCATCCGAACGACATGGCCAAGCCAGCGGAGCCGCTGAATTTTAATTCGCTGCACTATGTCTATATCGTTGTAAAGCTCATACAGCTCATCGTTAAATCGTCTGCGATATTCGCCATCACCAACGCGTAAAGGTCCGTAAATCTTTCGCAGAATCTTTCTCTCGAAAACTCCAAGAGCCGCCTCATCAGATGCTTTCATTGTCCATGCTTCCGCGCCATACACCAGCACAGGCATGATGAGTGACTTATAGAGTGTGATCTTTGTACGACGAGAGAGGACTTTACTTCTCAATTGCCTACTCAGCCCAAAGTAGCACTTGTTGGCAAGAGTGATTCTCCGTTGGATTTCAAGGCTGACATTATTATTGGTGTTAATGCTGGTTCCCAAATAAACGAAGTCGTCTACTTTTTCAAACTTGTAACTGTCAACAGTGACGTGGGTGCCAAGACGCGTATGCTCTGACTGTTTGTGTGCTGACAGGAGATACTTCGTTTTGTCCTCGTTCACCACCAGACCCATTCGCTTTGCTTCTCTATCCATTCCCGAGAAGGCAGAACAGACGTAGCCCTTGTTTTTACCGATAATATCGATGTCGTCGGCATACGCCAGCAATTGTACGCTCTTATAAAGT
>NW_016157267.1:101767-104988 GCF_001687245.7 Rhagoletis zephyria | reverse complement strand
ATTGGGCGGGGTTTTAACGTGGCGGGACCCAAACCCAGCGCACGCGAAGTTTTACGCCTTCTCACTTTAGCTCGCTCCCAAACGGGTGTTTGGTTGCTACCCAGAGGATACGTGGATATAAATATCCGGACGTTGTGAGCTGCGATTTGAACCGTACGCACAAGAATCGCTTCTGGCCACTCCCAGGTGAATGGCAGTCAAAAGTTTTCCACTTCTGCGCACGGAACCATCCTCCAAATGCACATTCATAGACATAGATATTAGAGGTTTACGCCGACAGGCTTTGCGGCGGCGGCGTGGTCAACTTCAAAAAGAATCGGCGGCAGCGGCGACGTCTGGAAAAGCCGGCGCTACTGCCCATAAGGTAGACTCCAAAGAGCCATGAGGCTTCATGTCATCAGATTATAATTCTATTTAATTCATTCATTGAATTCAAATGTTGAGTGACTGCTGTTGATGGATGGGCGAACAGAAGAAAGTCTATATAGTATATACATTAGGTTTCCCATCGAAAATGCTTTTTTTGAAAATTTAAAGACCCTACCCCCTAATTTGATTCGTTTTTATGAGAAATATTATTGCCTATTTTTATAGCTTTTTTAAAGGCCATTTAGAGGTCGCGGCCTGTCGATTTAGGTCAGAAAATACGATTTTCTAGATTCATGAGTTTATGAATGACTATTTTTGCTTGAAGTTCAAAGAATTTTTTAAATTTTGACCATCGATAATTTCCACAATTTGAAAATGTGTAGTACTGACGTACAAAAAAACGATTTTCTATGGGCACCCTAATATACATACATCTCTATGAACTCTACAAATCCGTATGCACTATTTCAATTTAAAGAAATAAAAAAATTTAAGGCTTAAGTTATTGGGGTAATTGATGTCGCTATCAATAAATTTTTGCAATAAGCTTATCAACCGTTATGTTAAACTACAGAGTTCTTACGATTTTTTGCGGGTTATATATTGAAAATAAGGTTGGCCTACTTTTTTCCAAAAGTTTAACCCATCAACTCCCACCAGAACGGGCCTTTTTGACCCACTGTTTGAAAAATGGCTTATAAATGGTTAAAATTTCCACTAATATATTAAGCGCCAAATTTTTCTAAGGAGAACAGAATGTAATGCAAAATAATAGTAGTTTTTACCAAAAAAAGGGGACTTTAACTCTGTGTAGAAAATATTGCGATGCGCGGGAGCAAAACCTTCCTGGGGTTTGACCACTACTTAGGAATACTAACGTGATTTTCACACAGCCACCTACGTCTGTGGGACCCCAGAATGAAGTAACTTACGAATGTAAAAATTAGCAAAAAGAAGTGTTTCCTTTTTATTAAAATACTGTTTAAAATATTTAAACAAACACACAGGAAAATAAACTAGTCTTGTTTTATCTCCAATAATTGAGGAGTTAGATGCAATTAGGCGCTTCTGTTAAAACTGCTTTCTGAGATATTGGCGTTAAAGTTTTTGATGTCTTATAACTTTCTTGTTGATGTAGTATATCAGAAAGTAGTATTGTTGTAGTATTGAAAAAAATTGTATACTGCGGAAAAAATCGTCAGATTACCAGTATTCGACCCCAATTTAACTGTAATAAACGTTTTCGATCGAAAATTTTTTTAAATGTTCAGTGGCCCAAATTATGCAAAAAAAAACTCCCTTTAGAAATGTAATTTTCATTTTCTAAAACAATGTTTTTATACGAGTAGTATTTAGTTCCTTCAAACGATGTATTTCAATGTGCATACAACATGAAAATTTTGTACAAAATTCCTTAGGCGCCGAAAGCCGCCACCGCCGCGCTGATATTTTCGTAACTCGGCGGCGGCTCGTGAGAAATGACAAAAAACGGCGGCGTGACCCGGCGGCGTATACCTCTAATACATATGTATGTACATGAAGAAAAATATCTTAAATATAGTGAGAGAAACGTGAATATAAATATATGTATGTACTTAAAACTATTATCAAATTATAGTTGCGTTCCCCAACTTTTCGTGGTTAAATCATGTAAAACTGTCAAAAGGCAAAAGATGCCAGAGAACCGAGTACGGGAACGCTTTCTGGGAAATTCCTGTAAATTCTTGCAACTTCTTGCGAGTTAGGGAACGCAACTTATGTAATATATTCCACGTTAAACTCGTTCGAAATAATGTCAAAAAGATGAACTTGCCTTAGTGTCGACTTTATTTTGACCATGTTATATTCTCAACAGTTTGTAATGAAAGTATATTTCTCTTTTATATTGGATCAATTTTAAAATTCGATCCGCAGAGCTATATATGTATAAGGCAAGCAAAGTAAATTAAAGGGAAAATTTTAGTTTGGCATCCCCCGCGTACAAAAAAAANAAAATCCCGAAAAAGTCTCGAAAAACCGAAATGAGTTCCAAAAACTCCGAATTAGCACCAAAAATCCCGAAGTATATATTCGCGAGAACTCCGTAAATCTCGAAGTAGTCCCAAAACTACCAAAATAGTCCCAAAAATTCTGAAATAGCGCAAAACTCCCGAGTAGCCGCGAAGGCCCCGATATAGTTGCGAGGACCCCGAAAATCTCGAAGTAGTCTCGCCTCTAATAGTCCCGAAAATCTCGAAAATCCCGTAATAGTCCAAAAATACCAAAATAGTCCCAAAAACCCCGATTTAACCCGACAATCCCGAAAATCACGAGGTAGTTTCGAAAAACCCGAAATAGTCCCAAAAATTCCGAATTTGTCCCAAAAATCCCTAAGATCTCGAAATATCCCCGAGAACCCTGAAAGTTTCGAAGTAGTATCGAAAAACCCGAAATAGTACCAAAAAATCCGAATCGGTCCCAAAAATCCCGAAGTAGTCCCGCAGATCGCGATATATTCCCGAGAACCCCGAAAATATCGAAATAGTCCCAAAAATATCGAATTAGTCCCAAAAATCCCGAAGTAGTTGCGTTGCATAAGAGAGTATTATCACAGAATAAACAGTATACAGAAGACCAGGGATGGGCGTTTTTGAATGAATTATTATTCAAATAAAAAATAAGTTTTCATTCATCATTTCAACATTTTTAAATGACGAATAAATTGTTATTCTTCATTCAAGCACTATCGAATGATGAATAAGTTTTCATTCATCATTCAAGTAATTTCAAATAAGAAAAAATTTGTGTTCTTCATTCAAGCACTTTCGAATGATGAATAAATTTTTATTCATCATTCAAGTAATTTCAAATAA
>NW_016157267.1:95955-101399 GCF_001687245.7 Rhagoletis zephyria | reverse complement strand
AACACATCTTAATTTAACTTTGAATGACGTTCCTTCATCCTACCTTTCTCTTTCATCCTTTGAATGAGTTTATTAGCAAAGAAATAAAAAGGTAGAGAAAATAACTTTCTAATGACACCTCCTAAGTAAAAATCGGAAGAGTTTAGGCTCAGTTATTCAAGTTTTTGGTATACCAATCTTAAAAAACAGCATCAAAATTCTCATCATTACGATTCCGTTCAAAATTTTTTTTATTTTTTTTTATATTTTTCTGCAAATTTTTTAAGCTAAAGCCGTTTTGTCATTTGAGGGGATTTTGAAAAAAAAANTCAAGCACTTTCGAATGATGAATAAATTTTTATTCATCATTCAAGTAATTTCAAATAAGAATACATTTTTATTCTTCATTCAAGCACTTTCGAATGATGAATAAATTTTTATTCATTATTCAAGTTATTTCAAATAACGAATACATTTTTATTCCTCATTCAAGCACTTTCGAATGATGAATACATTTTTACTCGTCATTCAAGTAATACTGAATAAAGCATAATTTTTCATTTATTCATTCTTTCTTGATCACATTACCAGGTAGACAGTCATGGTAAATGTTCATGTCGTNATTCGGTTTTAAAAACTTAGGTATCAAATGAAAGGGCTCGGGCTGTTAAAGAGCTATAAGATTTTACTTTATCGAAAAGAGTTGCCACCTTTCAAAAAATTTAATTACAAATTAAAAAAAAAATTAATTAATTAGTACAATATGGGTATCAATCTAAATGGTTTTGAAAAGGTTTTATTTTTTATTACATACAAGGGGTTGCCACCTGTTTAAAAAAATCAANATACTTATTTAATTATCTATATACATATGTACATTAGACTGCATCACCAAAAAAAGTTGCGGTTTTTCCGCCGAGATTACAAAATTGATTATATTATAAGACGTCCACCAAAATATTTCGGAAAAATATTAAGATTTAAGTGAGCTGGACCGATTCGAAAATACCTCCAAAAATGTAGTTTTTTATGAATAAAAATAGTTTCTTAAATAACTTTTTGAACAAAGTCCCCTCAGATGACAAAACAGATCAAGCTTAAAAAATCTGCATAAAAATATTTAAAAATCTTTTAAACGGAATCGTAAGAATGAGATTTTTGATACTGTTTTTTTACTTTTTTCAAAGATTGATTTACGAAAAGCTTGAATAACTGGGCCAAAACTATTCTGATTTAGACTTATGGGATCTCAGTTGAAAGGTATTTTCACACTGTTTTTATATCTGTCCAAAAAAAAAGTCATTCGTGTCCCAATATATTTTTTTCAAATACCAACGCATCTTAATTCAACTTTGAATGACGTTCCTTCATCCTACCTTTCTCTTTCATCCTTTGAATGAGTTTATTAGCAAAGAAATAAAAAGGTAGAGAAAATAACTTTCTAATGACACCTCCTAAGTAAAAATCGGAAGAGTTTAGGCTCAGTTATTCAAGTTTTTGGTATACCAATCTTAAAAAACAGCATCAAAATTCTCATCATTACGATTCCGTTCAAAATTTTTTTTATTTTTTTTTATATTTTTCTGCAAATTTTTTAAGCTAAAGCCGTTTTGTCATTTGAGGGGATTTTGAAAAAAAAATCTTTAAGAAACTATTTTTATTCATAAAAAACTCCATTTTTGGAGGTTTTGAAAAGGTTTTATTTTTTATTACATACAAGGGGTTGCCACCTGTTTAAAAAAATCAAATTTAAATTCAATTATTGAAATTAGAAAGGTAAAATATTCATCACAGTATGGGTGTTGGGCGAGGGAAGTTTAAGGAGGTTTCAGTTTGGAAATATTTTAATGAGGGTTCTCACCTAATTTAAAACTCTGAAGTAATTCGATTATGCAGAAGTTACTTAGGTATGTGAAATATTAAAACATGGGTGTCAAGCAAAAGTGAGTAGAGAGCTTTACTTAGAGCAGCCAGACTATTTTTGAGTTTTTTAAAACGGGTTGCTACCTGTTTTAAATGTATGGGTGTCAAACGGTAGAGGTCTAAGAATGTTTCAGTATAAAAATATTTTCAAGACGGTTGCCACGTAATTGAAGTGTAATTTAGTTCAACTATACACAAGGTGTAAGCGAATTTTTGGGACTATTTCGATATTTTCGGGGTTCTCGGGAATATATCGAGATTTTTGGGAGTAATTCCGTATTGTTGGGATTATTTCGGGTTTTGCGGACTTCCTCGAGATTTTCTCTCGGGGGTTCTCTGGATTTTTGACTATTTCCAGATTTCCGAGATTCGGGATTTTCTGGACTATTTCGGGGTTTTCGAGACAACTTCGGTATTCTCAGGGTTATCGGGTCCATATCGCGATCTACGGGACTACTTCGGGATTTTTGGGACCAATTCGTATTTTTTTTTACTATTTCGGGTTTTTCGAAACTACTTCGAGATTTTGGGTGTTCTCGGGGATATTTCGGGATCTTAGGGATCCTTAGGAACAATTCGGAATTTTCGGGACTATTTCGGGTTTTTCGAAACAACTTCGAGATTTTCAGGATTTTTGGTCCTATTTCGTGATCTTCGGGACTACTTTGGGATTTCTGGGACTATTTCGTATTTCTCGACACCACTTCGAGATTTTCAGGATTTTTTAGACTATTTCGGGATTGCTGGACTACTTCGAGATTNCTTAAAAAACAGCATCAAAATTCTCATCATTACGATTCCGTTCAAAATTTTTTTTATTTTTTTTTATATTTTTCTGCAAATTTTTTAAGCTAAAGCCGTTTTGTCATTTGAGGGGATTTTGAAAAAAAAATCTTTAAGAAACTATTTTTATTCATAAAAAACTCCATTTTTGGAGGTTTTGAAAAGGTTTTATTTTTTATTACATACAAGGGGTTGCCACCTGTTTAAAAAAATCAAATTTAAATTCAATTATTGAAATTAGAAAGGTAAAATATTCATCACAGTATTGGTGTTGGGCGAGGGAAGTTTAAGGAGGTTTCAGTTTGGAAATATTTTAATGAGGGTTCTCACCTAATTTAAAACTCTGAAGTAATTCGATTATGCAGAAGTTACTTAGGTATGTGAAATATTAAAACATGGGTGTCAAGCAAAAGTGAGTAGAGAGCTTTACTTAGAGCAGCCAGACTATTTTTGAGTTTTTTAAAACGGGTTGCTACCTGTTTTAAATGTATGGGTGTCAAACGGTAGAGGTCTAAGAATGTTTCAGTATAAAAATATTTTCAAGACGGTTGCCACGTAATTGAAGTGTAATTTAGTTCAACTATACACAAGGTGTAAGCGAATTTTTGGGACTATTTCGATATTTTCGGGGTTCTCGGGAATATATCGAGATTTTTGGGAGTAATTCCGTATTGTTGGGATTATTTCGGGTTTTGCGGACTTCCTCGAGATTTTCTCTCGGGGGTTCTCTGGATTTTTGACTATTTCCAGATTTCCGAGATTCGGGATTTTCTGGACTATTTCGGGGTTTTCGAGACAACTTCGGTATTCTCAGGGTTATCGGGTCCATATCGCGATCTACGGGACTACTTCGGGATTTTTGGGACCAATTCGTATTTTTTTTTACTATTTCGGGTTTTTCGAAACTACTTCGAGATTTTCGGTGTTCTCGGGGATATTTCGGGATCTTAGGGATCTTTAGGAACAATTCGGCATTTTTGGGACTATTTCGGGTTTTTCGAAACAACTTCGAGATTTTCAGGATTTTTGGGCCTATTTCGTGATCTTCGGGACTACTTTGGGATTTCTGGGACTATTTCGTATTTCTCGACACCACTTCGAGATTTTCAGGATTTTTTAGACTATTTCGGGATTGCTGGACTACTTCGAGATTTCCAGGACTATTTCGGGTTTCTCGAAATTATTTGCAGATTTTTCGGGATTNGGGTTATCGGGTCCATATCGCGATCTACGGGACTACTTCGGGATTTTTGGGACCAATTCGTATTTTTTTTTACTATTTCGGGTTTTTCGAAACTACTTCGAGATTTTCGGTGTTCTCGGGGATATTTCGGGATCTTAGGGATCTTTAGGAACAATTCGGCATTTTTGGGACTATTTCGGGTTTTTCGAAACAACTTCGAGATTTTCAGGATTTTTGGGCCTATTTCGTGATCTTCGGGACTACTTTGGGATTTCTGGGACTATTTCGTATTTCTCGACACCACTTCGAGATTTTCAGGATTTTTTAGACTATTTCGGGATTGCTGGACTACTTCGAGATTTCCAGGACTATTTCGGGTTTCTCGAAATTATTTGCAGATTTTTCGGGATTCTCGGCTCTAAATCGGGATCTGCGAAACTACTTCGGGTTTTTGGGAGCAATTCGGAGTTTTTGGGACAATTTCTGGTTTTCGAGACCACTTCCGAGGGTTTCGGGAATATATCGGGATTTTTGCGACTATATCAGGGTTTTCGATATTTTTGGGGTTCTTGTGAATATATCGGGATCTTCCGGAATACTTCGGGATTTTTGGGAATGTCTCAGGTTTTTCGAGACTGCTTCGAGATTTTCAGGATTTTTGGGACTATTTCGGAATTTCGATATTTTCGGAGTTCTCAAGAATATGTCGGAATTTTCGGACTATTTTGGGATTGTTGGACTATTTCGAGATTTCTTCGGGATTTCCAGGACTATTCCGGGTTTTTCAAGACTACTTGCAGATTTTCGGCTCTAAATCAAGATCTTCGGGACTTGTTCAGTATTTTTGGGACTTCTTCCGAGATTTTCGGGGTTCTCGGGAATATGTCGGGATTTTTGCGACTATTTCGGATTTTTCGAGATTACTTCGTGATTTTCGGGGTTCTCGTGAATATATCGGGATCTTCGGGACCACTTAGGATTGGTCCTGTTTTCAGACACATTGTCTCTGAAATTCCGAAACAGTTCCAAAAATCCAGCAGAAATCCCGGTATGGTCCAGAGAACTACGAAAGTCTCGGAAAACTCAGAACAGTTCCCAAAACACCGAATTAGTCCTGAAAATACCGAAGAAGTCACGAAAATCCTGAAATAGTCGTATGTAGGATTGCCACCTATTTACAAAGATAAATTCAATATTTGAAATAGTTAAAATGAGTTACTACAATATGAATATCAATCAAAATGATTTTGAAAACACTGTATTTTAAACTACATGTGTGAGAGTTGCCACTTGTTTTGAAAACTTAATTCAACTTTAATTAAGATAACTAGATAATTTAAATATGTATCGCAACCCGGGTGTCAGATAAAAAAGGATTAAAACGGTTTTAGTTTGAAATTATTTTAAATAGGGTTGGCTTCTGTTTGCAAAGTTAAATTCAATATATGCAATAGGTTAAACGAATTACTACGATATGGATATCAATTAAAATGGCCTTGAAGGAACTTTATTTCTAAATTGCTTGTACGAGCGTTGCCACCCGTTTACAAAATAAAGTTCAGACTTAAATTAAGGC
>NW_016157267.1:85207-88813 GCF_001687245.7 Rhagoletis zephyria | reverse complement strand
TATTACAATTTTTTGGAATGTTGAAGTTTCTGGCTGTCTGTGAAAAATGTAGGTCGCTATACACTGTAGTAGTTGATTTATCTATTTTCAGTTCAGTTTATACAACGTATTTATATACGTGCCCCTAGGTAAATGTTTTGAATTTGAATCAAATCGGCCAGGAAATTCGGATTTTAGAAATATATCGACTCCAGCGCCACCTATCGAGTCTATTTTCACACAATATATTTATGTTTAGGTGTTTAATAAATGTTTCGAATTTTAATCAAATCGGTATGTAAATACGGATTTTAGAAATATCTCGACTGGAGCGCCACCTATTGAGTCTATTTTCACACAACATATTTATGTTTAGGTGTTTAATAAACGTTTCGAATTTTAATCAAATCGGTCTGTAAATACGGATTTTAGAAATATCTCGACTGCAGCGCCACCTATCGACATTAGTTTTATTCTATAACACTCCCAGTGATTATATGCACCTACCGTACAAATTTCATTAAAATCGGTTGGGTACTTTTGCCGCCTATAAAGGACATAGGACAAACATTAATTTTTATATATATATGTAGATAGATATGTATTTATATGTACATAAATATGTATTAGCATTTTTTTTCTTTTTAAAATACATGTTTTTTTTTATTTTGTACCGGCAATAAAATATTAGGAAAATATTTTTAAATGTATATTTTACTTGTTTATGCACATATTTTCGGTTTTTTAGTGCATGCGATTCCGAGCCCTAGTTTCATTTCATTTTGCTAACTTTAGCATTATTTTGCATATTTGCCGCTCGATCAAGACGAACACTGCACGCTGATTTAAATCTTGGGGCATTCCATTATGACAGTAATAATAATTACAGTCTTCATCCAAGTGTCAACATTGGAAAAATTGATAAAATTTACATGTATTCTAGCGCCCTCAAATTTAAGAACGAAACGCCAGGAATGTGCTGCGCCAGTGGAAAAGTTAAACTGCCAGAATTACCTCCACCACCCGAACCACTATCAACGTTGCTATCAGGTGGTACACGTGAGTCAAAGCATTTCTTGGAAAACATCCGCAAATACAATTAATGTTTTCAAATAACATCGTTCGGTGCAACGAACGTCATGCGCGAAATTTACATGCCAACATTCAGAGTCCAAGGGCAAATTTATCATCGTGTCGGATCGCTTCTACCATTGCCGGACGCAGATCACAAGTTTCTTCATATTTATTTCATTGCCAACAGTGATGAACAAATTGAACAACGACGCCATTACAATGAGGGCACTAGACGAGAAATTGTGGCTGCGTTACAAGCCCTTTTCGATCAACACAATGAATTAGTTCAGTTGTTTAAAACCGCCATTCAACGAATGCCAGCCGATGACTACGCAGTTGTAATTCGAGCAGACAAAAGACCCGTTGCCCAACACGAAAGACAGTTCAATGCACCAACAATCAATGAAGTGGCGATCGTGATAGTTGGCGAAGAATTCAAATCGCGCGACATAATTCTTCATCGTAGAAATGGTGACGTTCAGCGAGTATCCGAAACTCATCGCTCAAACGACGGATTGCAGTATCCGATTCTGATTTGGCGAGGAGAAGATGGATATCATTTCAACATCAAAATGAAAAATGCACAAACAGACGAGGAAACGAATAAGAAAGTCAGTGCCATGAATTATTATTCGTATCGATTGATGATTCGTCAAGACGCTGAGAACCACATTCTGAAATGTCGACAATTGTTCCATCAGTACATCGTCGACATGTACGCGAAGATTGAAACCGAACGACTCCTATATATTCGATTGAATCAAACCGAGTTGCGTTCTGAAGAGTACATCCATTTACGAGACGCAATCGTTAATGATGGTAACGTGAATCCAAACGAATTGGGAAGAATGGTCATATTACCGTCTACATTCACGGGGAGTCCACGGCACATGCATGAATACGCACAAGATGCGATGACATACGTTCGCGCATATGGCCGTCCAGATTTGTTCATCACATTCACATGCAATACAACATGGGATGAAATTAAAGAACTTCTGTTAGCTGGACAATCATCTTCGGACTGCCATGATATTACCGCACGCGTATTTAAACAAAAATTGAAAGCTTTGATGGATTTTATTAACAAGCATAACGTTTTTGGAGAGACACGATGCTGGATGTATTCCATTGAATGGCAGAAAAGAGGATTGCCACATGCACATATTTTGGTTTGGTTAATCAACAAAATTACGCCAGATCAAATTGACCAAATCATCTCAGCAGAAATACCAGATAAGGNGCAGGAATACCAGATAAGGACCACTAGACTTATTCGACGTCGTTACCAAAAATATGATCCATGATCCATGTGGCGCATTCAATAACAATTCTCCATGCATGTCTGATGGGACATGCACGAAACGATACCCAAGTAACTTGGTGTCTGATACCATCACTGACAATGACGGAGGATGGCGGCAAATCCATCGTTCTGAAAGTACGAAATGTTGATGTTGAAGTCGATAATCGTTGGGTTGTGCCATATCCACGTTGCTCTCAAAGATCTTCAAAGCACACATTAATGTTGAGTATTGCTATTCAGTGAAGTCGATCAAATACATTTGCAAATATGTCAACAACGGAAGCGACATGGCAGTCTTCGGAGTAGGGAATGTGGCCGCACAGCTCGATGAAATCAACCAATACCAACTTGAATGCTACATTAGCAGCAATGAAGCAGTATGCCGTATCTTATCATTTTCAATCCATGAACGACATCCAACAGTAGTACACTTGGCGGTGCATCTTCAGAATGGACAGCGCGTGTACTTCACAGCAGATAATGTACGTGCAAGAGCATTGGTTCCACCGGCAAAAACTTTAACTGCATTTTACTCACTGTGCCAAAATGATATTTTTGCAAAGACTCTACTTTATTCTGAGGTACCGAAATTCTTCACATGGAATGCATCGGCTAAAGAGTTACAACGTCGCAAACAAGGTAAAGCAGTTGAAGGACATCCCAATTTGTATTCCTGTGACGCATTATGTCGTCTGTACACTGTTCACCCGAATAATACAGAGTGCTTCTATCTGCGATTGCTGTTAATCAATGTACGTGGACCGACATCCTTCCAAGATTTAAGGGCAGTCAACGGTCAGCTGTGCGCCACTTATCGCCAAGCTTGTCAGGAGGTAAATCTTCTTGAGAATGATGCACATTGGGACACTGCGCTCGCAGATGCATCGAATACTGCGCGACCACAGCAAATGCGCACGTTATTTGCCGTAATATTGACAACCTGCTTCCCATCTAATCCAAAAGAACTTTGGGAAAAATACAAGGACTACATGAGTGAAGATATTCTACATCGTTTGCGCGCTGCGAATCAAAATCTGGACATTCAATTCACACCAAACGTGTATAATGAGGCATTGATTTTGATTGAAGACATATGTTTGGCAATCGCTACAAAGCACTGGTGCTACTGGGAATGCCTGCTCCGAACCGACCAGCGAACGACATTTTTGATCGTGATTTGCAACGGAAAACACACTTTGATTCTGACGAACTGGAAACATTTGTTCAGACAAATCTTCCGCAGTTGG
>NW_016157267.1:81451-85182 GCF_001687245.7 Rhagoletis zephyria | reverse complement strand
TCTGGTGATTTTCGACAAACACTGCCAGTTATACCACGTTCAACACCCGCTGATGAACTTAATGCATGTCTCAAATCATCAGTTTTATGGCATCATATACAGAAATTGGCTCTGAAAACCAACATGCGCGTACAACTACAACGGGATACATCGGCTGGTAATTTTGCAAAAGAATTAATGGATATTGGAAATGGGCGAATGCAAATTGATGATTCTACACAATGTATCACCTTGCCAGCAAACTTCTGTAGGATCACAGAAAGCATAGCCGAATTGGTGCAAAAGGTATTCCCAAAGATTGCACAGAACTACAAAAATCATCAGTGGCTCAGTACGCGTGCTATATTAGCGGCCAAAAACATCGATGTCAATACCATCAACTTCACTATTCAGAATGGAATACTCGGCGAAACGACAACATATAAGTCCATCGATACTGTGGTGAATCAAGACGAAGTTGTCAACTATCCAACTGAATTCTTGAATTCGCTTGATTTGCCAGGCATGCCACCGCACGTTCTAACATTGAAAATTGGCGTACTCATCATTCTTCTTCGAAACATAAATCCACCACGACTTTGCAACGGAACCAGACTCTCAGTCAAGAAAATGATGAACAATATTATCGAAGCAACAATTTTGACTGGAAAATTCAAAGGTGAAGACGTACTGTTGCCACGCATCCCAATGATCCCGACAGATATGCCACTCGAATTCAAACGTTTACAGTTCCCGGTACGACTCGCTTTCGCAATGACTATCAACAAAGCACAAGGACAATCGTTCCGATTTATTTGTTTACGCACCAGATGGAAAAACAAGAAATATTGTGTATCCCATAGCACTTCAATAAATATCGAATTGAAACGAAACGCTGCAATGTCACGATTTTTTCAAAATGAACAAAATCAATAAAAGGACTCAAAATGAATTGAATATTTGTGTAATGTCTTTCCTTCATATTTAGTTTAGTTGGTGGCGTAGCAACGCGCGCAGGTTACAGCTAGTTTAAAATAAAAAATCTACAAAAAAACTAGTTTTGTACAAAGGTTAGGTTAGGTTGAAGTGGCTGCTAGGCCCAGTGGGCGCCAGCACTCTTAGGCCCGATCAGGGCCCATTGTGATACCACATGGATCCAAAAACCCCTACTCCTTAAACCAGTTCGGGAAGTCTGCGAACCTTAGCAGCTGCCGTATTCCCAACTTAGCAGTTGCGCCTAGACCGTCTAGAAGACCTATTCCTAGGAATTTCTGTCTTTTCCTGCCTAGTGCTGGGCTCTCGCAGAGTAAGTGCCTTATTGATTAAGGCTCTTCTTCGTCGTGGCAGCTCCTGCAGTAATCGTTGTGACTAGCCCCGAGGCGTTCTGCGTGCCTTCCTATCAGGATATGTCCTGTGAGCAGACCAATGGCCAGTGACATATCGCCTTTATTGAGAGTAAGAATTTCTCTCGATCTCCGTACCTCCCATTTTGGCCATGTAAGCTTCGTTGTATTACAGTTTTCAGTGCGATCCCATCTGGAGGCCGCTTCTTCAAGGAAGTTCTCCCTTAATAAGAGCTTGCAGGAAGCGAGTGGCATACCCATCCTCTTCCATGCTGGTGAAAGTGGAGAGGAAGTACCCGCCCTTGCAAGCTCGTCTGCCTTCTCATTTCCTGGTATGTCACTGTCCCCGGTACCCATACCAAGTGCAAAGCGAACTGCTCTGCCATCACAGTAAGTGATTTGCGGCAGTTGGCAACTGTTTCCGAATTTATAGTGACAGAGTCAAGCGCCATAAGGGCCGCCTGACTGTCTGAGTATATATATATTTCCGTAGTGGCGATAACAGCTAGTTTTAGGCTGTCAACGGCTTCTTGTATGGCTGACAATTCGGCTTGAAAGACATGTAGTCGGAATGATCTTTTTATTCCCAATTTCTCCGAGTAGACGCCCCCTCCTACCCTATTTTCTAGTTTGGAGCCGTCCGTGTAGAATCTTATGGCATCTCTAGACCCCGGAACTCATTAGAGCCATGATTCTCTGCTAGGTAGCGTTACGCTATAGCCTTTAGTAAAGGTGAGCCTTGGTACACAATAGTCCGTTGTGCTCGGTAGTTGTCGGTTTCTCAGAATTGCAGTGTGACCACAACGAGCCGCTTTCCAGCTTTTAAGCCCCTGTAGTCTTAGGGCTGCAAACGCAGCGTATTGTCGTCCTATAATATCTATAGGTATGATGTTAAGGATCGTGTTCAATGCCATAGTAGGTGTTGTGCGGAGAGCACCACTAATGCAGATCAGGGCCGCTCTCTCCACTTTTTTTAATTTATTACTGTTTACTTTCTTCTCCAGCACTGGCCACCATACTACTACTCCGTACAGAAGTATGGGCCTCACCACGGCGGTGTATATCCAGTGCACTAGCTTCGGGGTTAAACCCCATTTTTGGCCGATTGCTCTCCTGCAGCTGTAAAGGGCAACCGTGGCCTTCCGCACCCGCTCTTCGGTGTTTTGAGTACAGCTTAATTTTCTATCTAGGACTATCCCCAGGTACTTAGCAGAATCGCTTAATTTTAGTGTGAAAGATCTCCAGTTAGATGTGGCTGCACCGGCATGCTGTCCGTTGCACCCGGGAAGTGTGTGCAAAGAAGCATATCCAGTGATTCCTCCTCGGTCCCAGTCCAGGAGCCGTCAGGTCTTTGCTAGCATCCTGGGGCTTTCTGGGCAGCACCTGTGAGTATCTTTCTGAGCCTGCCTGCCTCTGAGATAGACTCCACCCCGTTGCAGAAGTCTTTCCATGAGGTTCTTTTCGACCTTCTTAGGAGCTTCTTGTACTCCCGTAACGTTGTCTTGTAGGTCTCCCAATGTCCCTCACTACCAGACGCAGTAGCCTGGTTGAAGGTTTTCCTGCAGTTCTTGCGTGAAATCCTGATTTCTTCATTCCACCAGGGTGGCTTTTTCCTACACCGGTGCTGCTTTTTGGGGCATGCAATGTCAATTGCCTTACTGCAGGCCCCCGTAAAATGGTCGACATGATATTCCAGCTCCACTAGGTTTGCTGGAGTAGTCGGCTCTCTATCTTCTGGCAAAAGCCCATCCAGCTCTTCCCGATACCTATGCCAGTTGGTATTTCGCAAGTTTCTAATTAGAGGAGCCTTGGGCATTTCCCCTACTACCTCGAATTGGATATATCGGTGGTCGGAAAAGGAGTGCTCCTCGAGCACCTTCCACTTCCCGACCAGACATTCCGCATTCTCAGAGATAAGGGTAACGTCCAGCACTTCCCTTCGGGATTTTGTAATAAAAGTGAGATCGTTCTCCCTATTTGCAATAACAAGCTTAGAGCTAAGTCTGAAATTATAAAGTGACTCACCCCGTTCGTTATCGTCGGTATGATGGTGAGCATTTGCATCACCTCCCAAAATTAACGCCTCCCTCGTGCTGGCCACTAGGTCCTTTATGCAGATAGTTGGCACCTCCTTGTCGTGCGCTAGGTACATGGATGCCATCTTAATTGGTCGTCCGTTTACACTTAGACTGACCGCTGTTGTGTCCTCTTCGGTAAATTGTGGAAGAAAGAGACACTTGATACTCATCAATATGCACGTCCTTGGTTTCCCCGTTCAGGCTACACTTACCAGTCTGTAGCCCGGCGCTTTCAGCCCGCAAATGTTTTGTCCCACCACCCAAGGTTCTTGGATTAGGACGATGTCGGCTGCCCCTTTAGCTGTTAGATGGAGCAGCAGTGCAGCTGAAG
>NW_016157267.1:80989-81214 GCF_001687245.7 Rhagoletis zephyria | reverse complement strand
GTTGGCCTCTTCAGGTTCTACCTCCGCGATCAGGTTCTTCGCTGCCTTTACGTCGTTGCAGTAGACCTTAATTTTGGTAATGTCACAGCCGTAACGTATGACCCCGCTCTTTTGCTCCAGCAACTCTATGGAGTCTTTATTAAGAAGCAGGACAACCTGCATCGTCGCTTTACCGCTTTCATTTATTTTCACCACCTTCCAATTTTCGGTAGGTAGCTCCGGGTT
>NW_016157267.1:79690-80963 GCF_001687245.7 Rhagoletis zephyria | reverse complement strand
GCATCCTCGCATGCTATAACGCGGATGTTATTTTGGAACCACCCCGCTCCCTTGCAGGTTGGCGGAGGTCCCGGATTCTCCAACATAATGTTGATAGCAATGTCGGCCATCGCGGCCTTAACCCACTTCCATTGCTGCCTCAGGGCTAGGCTGTCTTCATCGCTCTCGTCAATGACGCCAAGCAGGATCTGACCCTTGGCTACTTCAGCAAAAGAAGGCCCCTGCGTTCTGACCCTCTTTGCATTGTTGGGCGTATTTCCCCGATCTATTGCGCTTACTGGAGGGCGCCTGCGGCTGTCTCTCCTCCGGCTTGCGGTAATCGGGCAGGACTGCCTTCGCCCAGTCGATTTCTGTGAGGANTGTGAGGATCTCCTTCACATGATCTTCTTTCGCCTTGCTACACAGTTCAGGCGTTGCGGTGAACCTTTGCAGGATTCGAGCAGCCAGCTTCCTCTGTCGATAGCCCGCTGCAGCTGGTTCTGGCCTCTGGTCAGGCCTCGTGAAGGCCGTCGGTGTTGCGGGAGGACCGCCCGGGGCCCGCGCCCCAGATTCAGCCTTATCCCCGGCTGCAATCTGCATGCCAGGTTGGCATCCACTGGTGCCAGGAGTTTCCCGGGGTGGACTCCTTTGAGCATCCCCACCACCGCTTTCCTTTTTTTTGCAGGAGCTTGGCCCGGTTTCACCATTGGTCTTGGTTTCCCGCTGTTTGTCACCGCACTACGGCTGGTGGAGGTACTCTGCATCGCTTGAGCTCCTTGTTTAGTGGGCCGAGNCGCTGTTTGTCACCGCACTACGGCTGGTGGAGGTACTCTGCATCGCTTGAGCCCCTTCTTTAGTGGGCCGAGACCCTTCCGACGCCTTAAGGGGGCCGGTCCCTTTATAGTTTGTTTTGTTGTTGTTGTTGCGGTTTTTGTTGTTGTTGTTGTTGTTGTTTTTTGATTTTTTCTATCCATATTTGTTCCCACGGGCTGCGGAGAAAGGGGGGTCGTCCACCCGGGCAGAGATCCGCGATGCCCAGGTAAGGCCTACTTACATCCTGGGTGTGGCCGCCTCCCAGAGGGCTCCGTTCGCGACTGGGCTAT
Organism: Rhagoletis zephyria; assembly: GCF_001687245.7. NCBI lineage: Eukaryota > Metazoa > Arthropoda > Insecta > Diptera > Tephritidae > Rhagoletis > Rhagoletis zephyria. The sequence goes on along the minus strand of NW_016157267.1, from coordinate 79,881 downwards.
TTAGGGGCCCCCAGCCTGGCCGATCCTCGGTACGGTGCGCGTGACGCCTTGATCCAGCCCCTTCAGACCTCCAAGCCACGATCAGAAACCATTTCCATATGACTACGCTATTAAGGAGTTTAGCACATAGCACTGATTCCTGATCTTAGCTGAGCACCATTCTGACATCGCACAGAATCCTCTGTAGTGCC